>NW_025858651.1:35500-67513 GCF_002878395.1 Capsicum annuum
TTGGCATCAAAACTTAAATTGTTGATTTATTTGTTGAGATTGGTACCCATAACAATTTTTTTACAATTCATTTATTTGTTGATTTATTCCATGTAATTTCTAAAGACTACGATTTATTTACCCTTAGATTTGAACTTATTAAAGGAAATGAAAACTAGATTCAAATATTGTTACAGATAAGGTATCTATTGCAACAAATGACATATTTGTTGGAAAATATCAAACAAATTTAGACATATGTTACAACATGTAGGCCATCTATTAAAAATTATCAAACAGGTCTTTCCACTGTTACAATAGATAGACTTAGATATAAATATCTGCATAATACAACAGATAACCAACCTATTACAACAAATAAATTATCTATTAGAAAAGATAAACTATCTGTTGGAATAGTTAGACAATCTGTTGCATTATAAAAAATTCAATTTTAATCAAATATGAAAAATTTCCACTACATGTGAGTTGAAATAAAAAATTTGTATGGTGTTTGTATTTCTGCATCTTCTTCTTTTTTCACAGGCTCCAAGCGTTTAGCTAGTACCCCTATAAGCCCAGACCTCTTGAATGTTTTCCACATTGTTATCACACAGAAATGTTATTGGCTCATCCATTTTTATGCTGGTCAGCAAACATTAGATGTGTGCAAGAACGTATGACCAACATTTGGCACTGGTTTCATTTTTTGGAAGATTCATGTCCTTGTTTCGACCTTTAAAATCCCATGTTTGCTTCATCAACACTTTTTCTAGCAAATAATCTATCAGCTTACTCTGGCTCAAACAATTGGGGAATATCTCTAATAGTGGTGGCATGTGGGTAAAAAATGGGCCTCATCGAAGATAGGTAAGTTGCAGTCATACACCTTCATCTTTTCATCCTCGAGCAGTATCTCAAGAGTCATGAAATGTTTTTTGTCCACATTCATAACTGTAAGGATTCTCTTTGCCTTGGTCCAGCCCTTGCTGTGTAGATATGGCCTCTTCCTTCTAACATAATAAATTATATCTTCATCCCATTGGAACCTGAAATCTAACAAATCAAATCCTGGGCCACTAGGAGTTGATGCTAGCTTAATGAGCTCATCGACTTATTCTTGAAATTGTTATAGAAGTTGAGGTAAATTATCCTATAGGCAGTAATAACCTCACCTCTCCTTAGGAATTATTGGCATTAAAACTTAAATTATTGATTTATTTATTGAGATCTATACCCATAATAATTTTTATATATTTAATTTATTTGTTGATTTATTTCATGTAATTTCTAAAGGCTATGATTTTGTAATGCCCCGAAGTTTTTCCTAGCTGAATTTTTGTTCCTAAAGTATTAAGAATTGGCTTATAAAATGATTTATACTTATTTTCCTATGGAATTCCTTAGATTTTAAATTTTCATTATGTAGATAATCGAATAAGTTTTCCGTCGACATAAGATTCGTCCAAAACGGACATGCGGTGAAGGAGTTATGGTTATTTTAAGTCCTAGTCGTAAAACACCATCATTCCTATCCTTGGCGCATCGCGGAGAGGGTGTAAATGATGATGGTCAATTTCTAGTGAGACTCCATGATGGTGGCACCTCGTGGAGTGGGCAAAATTCTCATTCGTCAATTTCCAGTTAGCCACCGTGATAGTGGCATGTTGCGGTGGCCCATAAGTTTAGGTTCCTAGTTTAAATTTTTCTAGTTTCATTCAGAAGTTAAAAAGGGTAGTTTGGACTTTTACAAAGTCTCTTAAAATGTCCAAATAGGAGATTTAAGACCTCTACAAGCATAATATACAACATTCTAAAGATTTCCCTCAAAACAAAAATCCTAGTTCATATGTTTCTCCTCTAAGAAACTCAAGATTCAACCGTGGGCTTTTGAAATTAATCAGACATTTAGAATCTCCAAACCGTAGGCTTCAAGGATCAGCCATTATTCTTTATAATCGAGGTATGCAGGGTTTTCGTAAAATCTCATGGGCATAGAAATCATGATTTTAAGAAAGGGATTTTCAGATTTATGAATACATTCACGTTTTATAAATCTTGATAGTACTGTTTTGGTCTTTTGAACTTCCCCCACATTGATTCGAAATTGTATATATATGTATGCTTGTGTTTTAAGGTTGATGATTTAATTGAGAATATGACTTATGTAAAATCCCTTTCTTGTTTTAATTTTCCTTTACTTATCATATGCTATAGATGTTTTGAATGCATCCTTGAAAAGCATGGTTTAAAATATCTTGAACTATGTTATAATTGGATTAAGATTTGAATTTTAAAAGAGAGGGTAGTTGTATTGATAAATGTTGAAAATATTCATATAATGAAAGAGTGGATGATTTTACCAAAAGCACATGACCACCATATGTTTAAAGGATTCTTGCATAGTTTTGATTTAGGCTTCAGAACATAAAATCTCTTATACTATTTGCATGATAGGGTGGTCTGAACTATCTTGTAATGAAAGATCATGCTTATTGTACTATGACTCAGAAATAGGACTTGCAAGTCTTAGTGTGACGACACCAATTTAGATTATGCCATGATAATTCAGATCAGAATAGAATGCATGTTTGAAATGAGACTTTCAGTTTTTAAGATTTAGAATGATGTATGCTTAGAAGTGGTTAAAAATGGACACGAAGAGATGTTAGGTGGTTCCCCGAAAGAGGCATGAGTTGAGACAACTCATTGCTCAAAACCATGATTTGCCAATCCGAGTATATTATATTACGCTGGCCTAGTGTTGTGTGGTGTATCAAAAATAAAAACTCCAACCCTTGTGGCACACTCGGGTTGGGGGCTTCCCCACCGAGTCAATAGCTGATTCCATACAGCCCATGGGATTTTAGAATTGTAGGGGCGTATTACCTAACTCAGAAGTAATACGAAGAACAGACAGTGCATTAACAAGAATGACTTATGATTTTCAAAAAGTGCCCATGTGTTTTGACAACTATTTATGCATGATTTTTAACAAATTTCTCTCATCTATTTTACTTATATAAGTTTTATTTTGGATTACTTTGCATACCAGAACATCTGTATTGACCCTCCCCTCCTCCCTCCAGGTTCTGAGGCTTAGTCTAGGGGTCTAAAAAAAATATAAATTTTATTAGACAAAGTTTCAGTGTCCAGTTGGTGAGCCTTTTTTATTCCAGAATGCTTATTTACTTTTAGACAACTATTAATAGATATGGTTTTGGTCTACTAGGGGCCTTATCACAGTTTTCAAATTGTGTTAGTAATCATGTTGTAGAGATTTCGCAAACGATTTGCAAATGTTGCTAGTTAGTTTTGGATTTCATTCTTAAATGCTAAATTTATATCAGATTTATGACCATGATTCTGCCTTTCTATAATTTCCGTATTTCCTTGTTTATGTATGAATGGTGTATATGATTTCAAGTTAGATTGGTGTTCGGGCCTTCACGATTTAGGATGCTCATCATGGACAGGGCCTCAGTTTGGGTCATGACAAACTTAGTATCAAAGAATCATCCATGATGTCAGGGGGTCTGCGAAATCGTGTTGGGTAGAGTCTTATTTATGGGTGTGTAGTGCATCACACTTATAAGCAGGGGGTTACTAGGCATTTAGGAATATTTTCCGTCTTTGTGATCTAGTTGGTGCTTTGGAGTCTAATCGGCCTCTAATCAATTCTCTCTTGCTTTACAGAAAAATTGATCATGCCTCATCATCGCACTATTGATCAGAATACAAAAACAGATAAAGTTCGTCCCACTCACGGGATGTAGACCCATAACAGAGCTCTCACCCCAAAATATGTTCCTACTTCGGGAGTACCTCCAGTACCGACCATCCCACCTTGGGCTCCACGAACCAATGTTAATCATCCCCCAACTTCTTAGAGGGATATTTCTAATGCAGAATTCAGATAGTCTATTCCTACAATGGCATAGTTGGTGGCCAAATTAGGCTCAATGATTGAAAGATATTGGTTCTATATGTATTACATCTGAGGCTACTAGGGTAGGTTATTTCATGAGAATGAACCCACCTAAGTTTATTGGCACCAAAGTAAAATAAAATCCATAGGAGTTTGTGGATGACATAGAGAAGATCTTTAAGGTGATGTTTGTGAAGGAGATAGAAGGGGTGGAGTTAGAAACTTATCAACTCAAGGATATTGCAAATTAGTGGTATAACAAGTGGGAGGATGCAAAGGGAGAAAGTGCTGAGCCCATAGTTTGGGGAGAATTTGTAGAAGCCTTCCTTGATCGGATTTTTCCTCTAGAGTTGAGAGAGGCCAAAGCTGAGGAGTTTATGAATTTGAAAAAGGGAAATATGAGTGTCCAGGAGTACACTTTGATTTTTAACCAATTAGCCAGCTATGCACCAGAGATAAATAGCAATATGAGAGCCTGGATGAGGAAGTTTACATTTGTCCTTTCAGATGATCTAGTTCTTGAATGTCAAGGGGCAATGCTAAATAGGGAGTGGGAATTTTCTAGGCTGTCAATCCATATGCAACAGGTAGAAGAAAAGAAAAAGAAAATCGCTGAATCTAAAGAGAAGGCCGGGTAGGCAAAGAGAGCCAAAATAGCAGACCAGCATCACAATCAGCCACAAAGTGGTAAGTGGGGTAATAAATTAGACAAGAAAAAGAATTGGGGTAGTGCATAGTCCTTAGGCAGCATCCCGGTGCCCAGACCTCCAATTGACAGAAGATCTTAGAGTTTCCATACTGATCAGGGATCCAGAGCTCAAGATACCCAGTCACAGGGTAGTGTGGCTCAGCAGTACCATTCTTATCCACGGTGCGAGACTTGTGGTAGGCATCATCCAGGAAGGTGTCAGCTAGGCACATTTTTGTGTTATTCTTGTGGTCAGAAGGGTCACTTTCAGAGGGATTGTCCATCTGCTAGGAAGAATGTTAGTGGGGCAAAATCTCAGGCAAATTTCTCCACACAAACACTGCCTCAAAAGGGTGTCACATCAGCTATCGGGAGCGGTCACAACCGGCTGTAGCTGGGATACTGTGACAGATCTCATAGAGCTTGATATTGTTGATTTTGATGCTATCCTATGGATGGACTGGCTCCATTTGTGTTATGCTACACTAGACTGTAGAACCCGAAAGGTTACTTTTTCTCTTTTGAATGAGCCAGCAATAAAATAGGAAGGGGACTCTTTATCACCTAGAGGACACTTCATATCCTACCTAAGAGCCCGTCAACCTATTTTTAAGGGTTGCTTGTATCATCTTATTTAGGCTAAAGATTCTAATACCGAAAGTCTTCCTCTTTAATCTATTCCAATAGTAAATAAATTTTTAGAAGTCTTGCCAGATGATCTCCCAGGAATACCACTTGATAGGGAGATAGATTTTGGCATAGATGTGTTACCAGACACCCATCCCATCTCTATTTCACCATATAGAATGGCTCTAGCAGAGTTGAAAAAGTTAAAAGAGCAACTAGAAGACCTCCTAGATAAATGTTTCATCCATCCTAGTGTTTATCCCTAGGGTGCACCTATACTTTTCGTGCGAAAAAAAGATGGTTCCCTATGTATATGCACAGATTACCACCAGTTAAACAAGGTCACTATCGAAA
The DNA here is from genome assembly GCF_002878395.1 of Capsicum annuum. Classification (NCBI taxonomy): domain Eukaryota; kingdom Viridiplantae; phylum Streptophyta; class Magnoliopsida; order Solanales; family Solanaceae; genus Capsicum; species Capsicum annuum. Next base: position 41,077 of record NW_025858651.1, read on the forward strand.
ATAAGTATCCACTTCCTAGGATTGATGATCTGTTTGACCAATTTGAGGATGCTAAGTGCTTTTCTAAAATAGAGTGTCATTCAGGATACCATCAATTGAAAGTTAGGGAGTCACACATTCCCAAGATAGTTTTTCAAACCAGATATAGCTATTATGAATTCCTAGTCATGTCCTTCGGGTTGACTAACGCCCCTGCAGCCTTCATGGACCTAATGAATAGGGTCTTCCAAAAGTTTCTAGACTTTCTCATCATAGTTTTCATTGATGAGATCTTGATTTATTCCAAAAGTAAGGAGGACCATGCCAATAACCTCCGAATTATCCTCCAGACTCTCAAAGAACATAGGTTGTATGCAACGTTCTCCAAGTATGAATTCTGGTTAAATGCTATTGCTTTGTTAGGGCATATTGTGTCTAGTGAGGGGATTAAGGTTGATTCCCAAAAGGTTGAGATAGTGAGAAAATGGCCTAGACCCACGACTCTAACCAATATTCGGAGCTTCTTGGGTTTTTTGGGTTATTACAGGTGGTTCATAGAGAGTTTTTCTTCTATAGCTACACCACTTACTAAGTTGACTCAAAAAAAGGTGAAGTTTTTGTGGTCTTACTCTTGTGAGAATAGTTTTGAGAAGTTGAAATACAAGTTGACTACTGCTCTTATTTTGACTCTTTCGGAGTGTACAAAAGGTTTTGTTGTATATTGTGATGCATTTTGAGTTGGACTTGGGTGTGTTCTTATGCAGCACAATAAGGTAGTGTCTTATGTATCTAAGCAGTTGAAGGTGCATGAGAGGAACTACCCTACTCATGACTTGGAGTTAGCGGCTATGGTTTTTGCACTTAAGAACTGGCGGCACTATTTGTATAGGGTACATGTTGACATATTTAGTAACCACAAAAGTTTATAGTATGTTTTCTCACAAAAATAATTGAATCTCAGACAGCAGCGATGGTTTGAACTTTTAAAAGACTGTGACATGAGCCTACACTATCTTCTGGGCAAGGCAAATATGGTATTTGACTCCCTCAGCAGGTTATCTATGGGTAGTATTTCTCATGTGGGGAAAGAAAAGAGGGAGATGGTGAAGGATATTCACCAACTTACAAATCTAGGAGTGCGACTTTTGGATTGCGAAGATGGAGGAGTGGTTGTTGATGAGATAGCAAAATCTTCCCTTTGTGCAGAAGTTAAAGAGAAGTAGGTTGAAGATCCCATCTTGATTCAGATGAAGAAAGATGTGGGTCAACAAAAGGTAATATTATTTAAAATTGGTGGTGATGGTATTTTGAGATACCAGGGTAGGTTGTGTGTGCCAGATGTAGATGGTCTGAGGAAGCGAATCCTTAACGAAGATCACACGTCGAGGTATGTTGTTCACCCTGGCTCTACTAAGATGTATCATGATTTGAAAACCCTTTATTGGTGGAATAATATGAATCATGATGTGGCTAACTATGTTTCCAAGTGTTTGAATTGTCAACAAGTTAAAGTAGAACATATAAGGCCAAGTGGTTCTTCTCAAGAGATAGCTTTACCTTTGTGGAAGTGGGAGATAATTAATATAGACTTTATTATAGGACTTTCGAGGTCCCAAAACCAGTATGATTCCATTTGGGTGATTATAGATAGGCTGACTAAGTCAGCTCACTTTCTACCTATCAGGACTAATTATTCGGGAGAGGATTATGTCAAGTTGTTCATTGCAGAAATAGCCATCATATCTGATTGAGCTACATAACTTTCTTCTCAATTTTAGAGATCTTTTCAGAGAGGTTTAGGTACCCAAGTGAACCTAATAACTGCTTTTTACCCTAAGACAGATAGGCAGGCTGAGCGCACCATTCAGACCCTTGAGGACATGTTGAGGGCCTGTTTAGTGATTTTAAAGGTAATTGGGTGGAACACCTTCCCCTTATTGACTTCATGTATAATAATAGTTTCCATTCTAGTATTAAGATGACACCATTTGAGGCATTGTATGGGAGAAGATGTAGGTCACCAATAGGGTGGTATAAAGTGGATGAGACACAGATGTTTGGGCCTAATCTTGTTCATCAGGCAATGGAGGATGTGAAAGTCATTAGAGAATGACTTAAGACAGCTCAGATTCGTTATAAATTGTATGCCGATGTTAGGAGAAGAGATCTAGAGTTTGAGGTTGAAGATTGGGTATTTCTCAAGGTTTCTCCCATGATAGGAGTTATGTGATTTGGGAAGAAGGGTAAGCTGAGTCCTCGCTATGTATGGCCATACCATATTGTGAGTAGGATAGGTGGAGTCACGTATGAGTTAGAATTGCCTACTAGTTTGGGTTCTATTCATCCGGTGATTCATCTATCTATGTTGAAGAAGTGCATGGGAGACCATTCTTTAGTGTTGGCTGTCAAAGAAATCAAAGTGACAAACTCCTTATCCTATAAAGAAGATCCTGTAGAAATTTTGGATCGCCAAGTTAGAAGATTGAGGAACAAAGATATAGCCCTAGTTAAAATGTTGTGGAGAAATCAGAAAATTGAAAAAGCAACTTGGGAATCAGAAGTTGACATGAGATCTAGATACCCAAACCTTTTTTATCCAATGGATAACAAATTGGAAGGTACAATCCTTGCCTTATTCTTTCTATCCCTTAGTATGCTTGAAATTATGATTTTCTGTGTCCCGCATCAACATTCGGGGATGAATGTTCCCAAGGGGGGATATTGTAATGCCCCGAAGTTTTTCCTAGATGAATTTTTTTCCCTAAAGTATCAAGTGTTGGCTTCTAGAATGATTTATACTTATTTTCCTATGGAATTCCTTAGATTTCAACTTTTCATTACATAGATGATAGAATAAATTTTTCGTCGACATAAGATTCATCCAAAACAGACACACGATGAAAGAGTTATGGTTAATTTATGTCCCAGTCATAAAAAACCATTATTCCTGTCCTTTGCGCATCACAGAGAGGGTGTAAATGACGATGGTCAATTTTTAGTGAGACACCATGATGGTGGGGCATCACGGAGTGTGCCAAATTACCATTCGACAATTTCCAGTGAGCCACTACGATAGTGGTGCATCGCGGTGGCCCATAAGATTGGGTTCCCAGTTTAAATTTTTCCAGTTTCATTCAAAAATTAATAATGGTAGGATGGTTATCTCCCGCGCATAGTGGGCTTGAGATGCTTATCATGGCCAGGCCCGAGTTTAGGTCATGACAAGCTTAGTATCAGAGCATAATTCAGTGTCGCTGGGTATCTAAAAAACCATGTCTAGTAGAGACACTTTTATGGGTGTGTAGCATGCCCCTTATGCTCTATTTCGTGCTAGAGGGTCTATTTTTCTTGGAGTAGGAGTTATGGAATTATTCTTGATTCTTGGAGCTAGGGTTTTGTTCTTGGGGAAGAAAAAGATGAATAATGAAGCATCTATGCTATTTAGGGCTAAAATTATGTGTTTTGGGCAAATTTGGGTAAGGGTAAATGACTTACATTCCCCTTATAACTCGTCATTTAACACCTAAATACTGGGCATCAATGCAATCACTGATTCGTCACATCGCTCACTATGGTACGATTAGCAACGCATTGCATCATCTACATCGATGTGGCAAACGACGTAGATCGGAGATATCACATTGAGGTTCTATTTTTGTCAACCAAACATGCCCTAATCCTTCTCTGAAAATTCTAAAACTCACCTCGGAGGTACTGTGGACTACCCGAATAATGAAACAGCTTAGCAATTGACATTCCAAGGTCAGAAAGGTCGAGAATAAATTCATCAAAGTTTAGGGGCCAAAAGTGAGACTAAATCTTCAACACTTAGCTAAAATTTCAAGTCCTAAGTCTCTAATGTTCCTCTTTTGAGTTGAAATAATATAGGGTACTACAGAAGTTCACCTAGAAACATGAGCATTTAAGCCAACACTACCCAAATTATGTTTTAAGATCACTAAAATGCCCAAACTAAGGTTAAGCATACAAACCATGATTCCAACACATAAATCACATCCCAAACATTGCATATTATCATATCCATGCTACAAATTAGCTTAACCTAGGAAAAAGGCAATATAGTTCTAAAAAGATCATAAACATTCCACCTTATAGGTCTAAATCCATCATCTAATTCCCCAAACATCAATAATTAATGCTAAGTTATTTATTAATAATGAATCCTAACATTCATATTCAAATGACATACATAACACACATCATCTTCAAAGAAAAGTAGGTAAAAGCCTACCTCAAAGCTGACTGGAAAGCCTTACATCATTCACCACATGCTCGTCATGAAACTTCTCTAACTCTTTCCTTACTCGCATTTTAATTCATACCTCCCCAGAGATCTGACGATCTTAGGAGCTTAGGTGGAACCTCTGTCCCAAATAAGTCAAATATAGAAGGGATTTTCCCTACTCATGGAATGCAAACTCGATCTGGGGCCCCAACTCCAAATTGATTCACTCCACCCGGGGTTCTATTGATCCCTACGAGTCCCCCTCGGGCTTCTCGAGCTGGTGATGCTAATGTTCTGCCCCCTCAAAGAGATATCTATAATGCAGGTTCCATCAGTTTATCCACATACTTGCTTAGATTATTGCTTTGTAGTCTCATCAAACTGACCATATTGGTTTTGTTGCCAGCTTATCTGAGGTCATATGAGTTGTCCAGTTTATGAGGTTGAATACCTCAGCTTTTAAAGGCTCTAAGGTTTAGGAGGATCCTCATGGGCTTATTGATGAGATGGAGAATCTCTTCAGAGTAACGCATCCCACTGATTCAATGGGTATGGAGTTTGCAACTTATTAGTTAAAGAAAGTGTCTTATCATTGCTATGAGTAGTGAGAGGAGTTAAGGGGTGAAGATACTGAGTTGGCTATGTAGGAAGAGTTTCTGCATGCCTTTCTAGATAATTTATTTCCTTAGGAGTTAAGGGAATAAAAATTGATGAGTTTGTGAATCTGAAATAGGGCAGGATGAGTATTAAAGAGTATGCACTGAATTTCCAACAACTATACTCTTACGCTCCGGAGTTGGTGTTTAATATGTGGTCCAAAATGACATAGTTTGCTTCTAGTCTAGCCCGTGATTTGGTCTTAGAATGTAAGGATGTTATGCTAAATAATGATATGGATATATCCTTGTTGGCGGTTTACATACAACAGAGAAGGATAAGAAGAGGAAGTAGGTAAAGGCGGGATAAAGTCAAAGCAAAAAATTTATGTATGTAGAGCAGGGTGCAAATCAGTAAAGCAGCGGGAAAGGTGGTATGCAATGGTCTAAAAAGAAGAACGTTCAAATTCTAATTTATCAGCTAAAGATCCTCATCCTAAGCCTACCGGTGATTATCATTTTTCGTCTAGCAATGATCCTAAGGTTCAAGGTGCCCAATCTTATGTTAGTGGAGCCCAGTTAGCCCTACCTCACCCTCCTTACTGTTTTTGTAGGCAATTTCATCTTGGATGTTATGAAGAGGAGATGAATTTCTATTTTAATTATGATCACCCTGGTTATTTACATAGGGAATTATCCTTCATCTAGGGTTTCCACTATGGCTAATAAGGTGTCAATCATCATTTATTTGGCTCCTACATCTAAGGGCACCACATTCGAGACTGAAATGGTTAAAATACCTCTATGAACTTGCTACTCATCAGGAATCCGAGGCATCCCTAAATGTTATCACTGGTATGTTATAACATTTCTTCCTTGATGTTTATTATTTACTTTATCCCAATTCCACCCTATCATACGTGACTCCTTATGTGGTTGTACACTTTGGGTTTAGTCCTTGAAATATTTCCAACCCCTTTTCTATTTCTATTCATGTGGGTGAGTTTATTATTGCTAGAAAATCTATAGTAATTGTGTGGTGTCCATTCTTAATAGGGAGACATTAGTGGATCTGATAGAACATGACATAGTGGATTTTAAAGTAATCTTGGGAATGGATTGGCTTCATTCTTTCTATGTTTCACTATACTGTAGAACCTGCAAGTTCACCTTTTATTTCCTAATGATCCAATATTAGTATGGGAGAGAAGTTCTCTAATTCAAAAAGAGAAGTTCATCTCTTATCTTAGAGGTTAGAAACTAATTTCCAAGGGGTTTATGAATCATTTAGTATGGGTTAAGAATTCTAACTATGAGAGTCCCTCTTTGTAATCTATCCTGGTGGTTAATGAATTTCCTAAAGTTTTTCCTGATGATCTTCCTAGGATCTGTCCAGATAGGGCAATAGTTTATGGGATTGACCTTTTATTGAATACTCTTCCTATCTCTATTCCTCCTTATAGAATGGCTCAAGCACAGATAAATAAATTAAATTAAAGAACCTTCTTATAAGGGCTTTATTTGTCCTAGTGTCTCTCCATAGGTTGCTCCTACACTTCTTGTACGAAAGAAGGATGGCTCACTTTAGATGTATATAGATTATCGTTGGTTGAATAAGGTCACCATGAAAAATAAATACCCTCTTCCTAGGATTGATGACCTTTTTGACCAGGTTTAAGGTGTTAAGTTTTTATCTAAAATAGATCTCCGTTTAGGCTATCACCAATTGAAAATTTGGGATATTTATATTCCCAAGAATGCTTTTCGGACTTGGTATGTCCACTTCAAGTTCTTAATTATGTTGTTCGGGTTAAATAATGCTCCAATTTCTTTCATGACCTTATGAATCGAGTGTTCAGATAGTTTTTGGATTTGTTTATTATAGTTTTCATTGTTGACATCTTTATGTATTACAAGAGTGACGAGGATCACTCCAATCACCTTTGTATTGTGTTACAAAGTCTTAAGGACCAAGAATTGTACGCAAAATTATCTAACTGTTAATTTTGGTTAATTTTTGTGATTTTTCTCGAGCATGTTGTTTCTAGTGAAAGAGTTAAGATGGATCTACAAAAGGTTGAAGCAGTTAAGAAGTGGCCTAGACCCGTGACTCCAATTAACATTAAAAGCTTCTTAGGCTTGGCCAGGTACTATAGGAGATTTGTGAAGAGTTTTTCATCTATAGTTGCTCCGCTGACAAATCTAACTCAAAAAAGGTAAATTTTTTTGTGGTCTGATGCTTGTGAAGTCAATTTTGAGAGGTTGAAGGATTAATTGACTTTTGCTCCTATTTTGACCCTACCTAAGGGTACTGATGGGTTTATTTTGTATTGTGACACATCCATGTTAGGCTAGGTTATGTTTTGATGCAACATAGTAAGGTTGTGGCCTATGCTTCTAGGAAGCTTAAGGTGCATGTGAGGAATTATCTGACTCATGATTTACAGTTTGTGGTTGTGGTCTTTGCCTTTAAGATTTGGCATGATTATTTGTATGGATTGCACGTGGATATCTATTTAGATCATAAGATCCTACAGTAGGGTTCACATGGATATCTATTTTGATTATAACATCCTACAGTATGTGTTCACACAAAAAGAATTGAATCTCATGCATAGGTGGTGGCTCAAATTGCTTAAGGACTACAACATGAGTTTGAAATACTTGTAACGACTCCTCATACGAGTCGTATGGTGTGGGTATGGATCAGGTGGCCAAAATCATAAGGCGTCTATTAATTGGTGGTTGGGTTTCTATTGTGGTTTTAACTTGGTGGTATGGGTCGTATAGTTCGATGATGGGTAGGTCCGTTATTTAATCTAAAACTTAGTAACTTGATGTAATGACCTAAAAATTTGATGAAATATATGAAATTTGTTATTTTGTATGATTTGATTACTTTAACCCTCTTCATAGTTGTCTTATGGTATTTCTGGGGTGTGGGGGTGATTGATATGATTTTAACGCATTTTGGTACTATTTATGCGATATTGTGATTTTTGATGGCTTCGAGAGCCTAATATTAGACTTATGGGAATATCTTTTGATCCGTGTGATGGATGGCCAAACAAACTACATCAGCAGCTCCGGAATATCTATTCTATGCTAGATAGGCCTTTGTTTTGAGTCCCGATGCACCTAAGCTTATTTTGATCTATTGATCAAAAAGTTGGAAAAATAAAAATATGGTATGGGACCCACATTTGGTCGAAACGACCTCGGATGAAAAATTTGACTTCTCCAGCAGATCCAGAATGTTAATTTTAGGGTGTTAGTATATTTGGTATGATTTTACGGCTTTTAAGTCTCATTTTGACCCTCGATTTGGAAAATTGTGATTTCGGGTTTCGGGAGACAACTTTGTGAAAATGATATTTTTTTCAAAAATTCAACTTTGCAAACGACTATGTAACGTCATATTTAGTGTGGTTGCCTATTTTATTTGAATATATTGGATTCCGAACGAATCTCGAGTACCTCATCAAAGTGCGGGTAGAACTTTAAAAAGAAAAAAATTATTGTTATAGCAGATTTTCTACTATATATAGCAGATTTTTTACCTTTCTGGCCTATTTTGCTCATTTTTTATCTTGCCTCTTGAGATTTAAACCCTAAAATAGTGTGAAAACTTAAAAGTAAAGTTTTTGGGAGCTTGGGAAGATAGATTAACATCTATTTCTTTGTTTTATTATGGATTTAAGGTAAGAATTCACCATTTTCTTAGTAATTTCTTGATTAACTTTTCAAAACCCCAAAAATCTTAGGGCTTGATTTTAAGCCCCAATTTCACTTCTTTTCAGTTGAATAATATTTTTTCCCTATAATTACTAGTTTTCCATCAATTTAACCCTTAAAACAACTCCGATTCTAGATTTTAACCCAAATTTCAAAAATTTTACCCGGTAAAGCTTAACAATGATTTTTATTTAATTTGAACCTCAATTTGACTTTGGTTTTTAGCTGTAGATTCCTAAAAATATGGGGAACATATTTTTAAAGTAAATTTTTTATTTTGCCTTTCTTTTTCGGAAACCCGTTGCGGGAGTTCGTTTTGACCCCAAACCAAAAGTAGTCAATATGTGTATAATTGATTTTATTTTGATGCATATATTTCATATTTGATGTTTTTAGTGAATTTTAGGATCTTTCATGAAAGGTAAGGTCGTGGTTTCATAGTGTAGTGGATCAGTTTCGGCATTCGAGGTAGGTTATGGCTTAACTCTTTCCAATTGGTATGGGTAGTAAATGATGGTATAAAATACATGTTAAAGGTGGAAACTAATTATAAAAAATGGATATCCATGTTTTGTGCCCGTGTTGGGGCCTATATATTATGTAATTGTTGAAATTAAGAGATGATGTGATATGTGTAACAGTGTGGGGGTCCTATTTTGTGTGGATAGCCTTGAATACATGTGAATAATTGTATTGTGTTGTTGAAACACCTAATGTGGTTTCATTGGTATATTATGATATATCCATACTTATTGGTATATGAGACATGTGGAAATTCATGGATGAAATAGAAATAATGAGTGGATACTGGCTCACATAGTTGTGGAATTGTAACATTGTGGTTGGTTGTGGAAATATATCAAGTGGATTGGATTTGAAAATACATCACATAGATTGGTTGTGTAAATACTAATTTTTAATGGTTGGGAATATTGCATTGTCATTCTCATATCACCATACGCATCATTTCACTTGTTCGTTTTACTGCTTTATATATACTTGTTGTCATGTATGTGTACTTGATTTATGTCTAATGTTATGTATATACTTTGAAATACTGGAAACACTAGAATAATGGATATTGGTATCAGATATTAGACTTTATGGACCATACCCGAAGGATCATGCTGGAGAAGAGTTGTGGATCTTGAGGTTGTGCACCAAACTTGAGTCTGTGTGCCAAACTTAAGGTTGTATGCCAAACTTGAGGTTGTGTGCCAATACCATACATTATCATCATCATCATCATCATCATCATATACATTACACCCGGTTCATTCTATTTACGTGGTGTTTGAATTGCCATATTAACTTGTTATCTACCTATTTATTCTATATCTTGACTTGTTAACATCTAATTAGTCTATCTTTCTTTAATTATACTTGATGATCTTGATTATACACGTCCCTCTTTTATTCTACATGTATGTGATATTGTGTATATTTGTATTCCTATCTTGTATATTGTATTATATATGTATATTATAGAACTGTTAGTGCAAGCGGTGTAGGCAATCATTGAGGGAGATTTTCTGATTGCAGGAGACATGCCCTTAGTGTATATTTTATATGCTTTATTTACTACTTTTCTTGGTTGGCCTATGATACCAACTAAGTACAAGCAAACCGCACTCATTCCTGCTTTGCCCTTTTGGTGCAGGTCCTATATTGAGTGCTCCTCATCTTGCTTGACTCGGGCAATTGTTGGAGCTTCCAAGGTAGCGGATGAACATTCATGCATCCGAAGTCCACCTCTATCTTTCTATAGTAGTTATATATTTATTAGTATTAAGATACAAATATTAATCCTTTGTGGTTATTTTTCTGAAGTATTTGAATCTCGGATTATATTAGTAGTTCTTACACTATTGACACCTGGTTTTGGACATGATTGGTATTTTGGATAAGTTCTTTCCATATTGTTATGATTACTTATATGGTTAGGCTTCATTCTAGAAGCCTTACCTTAGGATATTTCTGTCTTTTTCTCTTTTTGTATCAGTTTGGGGGATAGTCTTACTTGTCAAGGTATGCCGTGACAAGTGCCATTATGACCCTCACTTTAGGTTGTGACACTTGACTTGACTCTTAGTATGAGTGGTGCACTAAGAGCTGTGAGGATAGGTTATGAGTTGTGGTGTGAAGTCGTATGTTGTCATATGTAAATCCCTTTGGATTCTGTCTTAGGTACGATTGGATCGTACGAGTCATATGGTCAGGTTGCGAGTGGGGGTCAGGGAGTCGTAAGATGGACAGTATGTGGATTTCTATCTCACTTTCTTGGTGATGACTCAATGGTACGAGTCATATGTTGTGGTCGCGAGTCAAGGGCATAACTCATAACCACCTACGATATCTTTACAATTTTAAGTTAGGGGTATTTTTGACATTTCCCTCTTTTAACTCCTTTGATACCACGACATAAAACACCTTCTGGGAGTTCATTAACCTATTATTCTCAATCAAACACTCTTAAACTCTCTCTCAAACTCTCTGTTCAAGCATGAGGCTAGGGTTTCTTTAAGAGAATAAATTAGAGGCTTTCAAGAGTGATTCCCTTCATCTTCCTTGGTGTCTAATAAATGTTACTCCTCCCTTATTGTTATTTCAACAAATAGCATATTTTCTAATGTTTGGTTTTCATAGTATTGTTATGATTTTGACTTAATGGTTGGGGGATTTGGATGTTCATGGTTGAACAATGTATCTAAGGGCTTGATGATGTTTCTTTCATGCTTTTAATATGATTTTTGGGATTGTGGAACGCATGGTAATGATAAATGAAATTAGGGGTACTTTGGATTCCGCAAATTTCTTAGTTATAGTTTTGTATCATGTGTGCCCTCAACTTGTTTTGTTAAAATGCCAATGAGAATGATTTTGTCACGTAGTTTGAATATTTTTTAAATCTTTGCTTTGCAAAAAAGGTAATGGAAACGTAAATTGGTCTTTTGATTTCAAATGGTTTAGAAAGTCCTTAGTGGCCATGGATTTGACTTAATTGGAAACTTTGGAGTCAACTTGGTTTAATGGCTTTGGTATGGCATAAAAGGATAGAATTACAAAATCTAATTTTGGTATGACGATACCAACGATTAATTCCTATATAAAAGACTGCTTGGTAAATAGTTAGAATGTGTAATTGGTTTTAATATGGGCTTAAAGGGGGATGTGTTAGCAAAGTCGTGAAACGTGGAGCTCCAGAAGGGACCAATATTGGAAACTCACATTTGCCGGTGTGAGTTTTTGTCTTGGTGACCATGTGCATGATGTAACACTTATATTTTGGGAGATGTACTAGTCATCTTAGATTTTTCTCTGGATCATGCGACTAACATGTGCCGGGGCCCTTTCAGCAGGGGAAGTTGAACCCATATAACTCGTGGGTGGATATTTAGGATGGTAGAGATACACAACCCAGGATAATATTTGAAATGTATGCTATACCCGATTCCTTATCCCAACATGATATATATGTATATGTATACATGTGATTGCATATAATGATTTGACTTGGTTTTGAATGATGGCATTATTTTATCCTCATTCCTGATTACATGCTGACATTCACTCTGCTAACCGTCTTCAAGTACTATATCCCCACATGTTGTAGGAACCGACTATACTACTAGTCACTTTTCTCAATAACTTGGATTGGGGAGATCTTGGTGTCAGACTGAAGTGGTGAGCTTCGATACTCCGGAAGTCTCCATTTCATACCATGGACTTTATTCTATCATTTTTTATTTCTTAGATTATGGTTTTGGCTATGGTCGAGGGCATCTCTCAACTGGATGTTATTTAATTCTGGTTAGAGGTTTTGTCTAGCTACAATAGCATTGGTGGTGTTTGTTATTGGTGTCAGCCTTGGTATTGGTATTGGCATTGGGGTTGTCATCAGTTTGATATTTGGTTGAGGTTATTGCATTATGATTCTAGACTTTACTTAACGTCGTTAAGTTATTATCATTCGATTTTGTTATATGTTTGGAATTCATCCGACATAGGGTGCAGGTCGGCTATGGTTGGGTATTAGGGGTGGTATCTGGTCTGGGTTGGACTTGAGATACCCGACATAACTAGGCCCATGATCGGGTCATGTCAGGGTATGTAATGCGCCACACCTATAAGGGGAGGCTACAAGATATTTTAGAATATTTCCCTTCCTTGTGTTCTATGTCGTTCTAGAGGGTATAGTTATCATAAAACTTCTCTAACTCCAAGATTATTCGCATTATAGATCATGCCTCTCTAAAGATCTGTCGATCATAGGAACTTAGTCAGAACCTTTGTCCCAATAGGAGCAAATATGCAGAGAATTTTCCTAACTCATGGAATACAGACTCGGTCTAAGGCCCTTACTCCTGATTGCACTGCTCCACCTGTGTTCAACTAGTCCCTACTAGTCCCACTCGGTCTTTCTGGGATGATGATGCTCATGATCCATACTCAATTTAAATTCTAGGGTTTTAGCATTGATAACGCTCAAATTACACTCTTGAATAGGTGTAAGCAATCGTTGTTAATATAAAACCCAACTAGGTTAGGGTCGAATCCCACAGGGAATAAGGTGTGAACTCAAGTTGTTTACGATTAATTCACTGGTAGTTTACTATTTGCTGAAATGGGGTTTAAGTTTTGCAGATAATTGATTGCCACTTTGAATTTGATGTTTGTAACCAAGATTTTATGAAATAACTAGGATTATGTTCACTAAGGCTTACGGTACATAAAAAATGCTAAAATTTACTCAAGACTCTCACAGTGGTTAGGATCACAAGTTATCTTTATCGATGATATGCTCAAATATCTCTCGACCTATTCAAGCGTTAAATTTCCTAATTCTCTCGGACTTAGGGAATCACTATGCACTGTCCAGATTTTATGTAAGGTTAATCAACCTTGTTACAGCGCTGATTATTAAACAAAGTCTTTTTGAGTCCCTTTTCATAATTCACATCCTACTGTTTATGATTTCTTTCTCAAGCAAACCAAAGTAGGTACGCCTACTTTTTGCAACCAACAGACGTAAATTATAATCTCAGAATTACCAAGAAATCCTAATACCTATTAAATCTTGAGTACTTAATACCTTATCATAACCTAACCCTAGATTCCATGATCCAAGTTATAATTGTTTAGCCACCCATGATGCAAGAAACAAGTATGCAATTTGAATTCATAACTGAAAGGATTAACTTACAATAATGAAGAAAATCAAAAGTATACTTTGAATTGAATCATAAGTCAAAGCTCCAAAATATTGGTCTTAAAGAGAGAGAGAGAGAGAGAGAAATCATATATGCTATCTTGTGGAATATGTCAATCGATCCTTAGAAAACCCTAAAGAAAGGCTTTAAATAGTTAACCCTAAATAAGAAAATAAAACTAAAGTTACAGATTTTCCTTGGAATAGATTACGGAGACCGTGATAGCCTATCAGGAGTTTGATGGCCTATCATGAATGTCGTCAGATTCTCTTTAAGTTTGGCTTTTATTGTCTCAGGCAGACGGCAACAATGATGTCCTATCAAGAGTCTGACGACAGGTCATGGATGTCGTCAGCTCCTCTTTTATTTTGAGAATTTCGGCCTAAGGTTGACGGTGATCCTGATGCCTTATCACTACTCTGATGCCTTATCACGACATGCCATCATAATATTACAGAAAATCTCATTCTCTGGTTAAGGCTGACAGAATCCTTGCCAGCCTATCACCAGGGTGACAGCGTGTCATGGATGTCGTCAGCCACCTTTTGTTCTTTATTTTCTTTTGATTTCATGCTTTTTGCTTCCTTTATTTATGCTTCCCCTTTTTCTCTACTTTTACTGCAAAATCAAAATAAACTAATCAAAAACAACTAAAGTTGCTCAAGACCTTACAATTATTTAGAGTTAAAAGCTTCAAATGTGTTAGCATAGACTTACACATCAAGCATATAATTCATACAATTCATCATATAACCATTTCAGTTAAATGGAAACTTATAATTAAACATGATTTGAAATTCAAGAAACATCATAAAGATGAATTAAATCTATTTCAAGCATGAAAATCATAAATCATAATCTTTGTATTTTTGAAAAAGGATTCTTGGACTTCATGGGTGAAAGGGACCCATGAATGAACATCTAACATACCTTAAAATCTTGAATCTTGAAAGATAACTAACATTTCTTGAACGTTCTTGGATTAGAAAATACAGAGCTTGATGTTTTCTTAATGGTTCTTGAACTTGAAGAACTTGATTTCTTAGTTTCTTGAAGAAGGGTTTGGATCTTGTTCTTGGGGATGATCTTGAAATAAATCCTAATTTTGATGTTATGGGTGAATAAGGAGTTATGTGCTTTGATTTGATGTTATTAGGTGTTAAATAGGGTGGAAAAGACCTAAAAATCCTTTTAAAATGGCTTAAAATAGCTAAACGGAGGTCCGCAACGGTTTGGGAGACAAACCATTGCACTGAGGATGAACCGTCCCTTCAACCCATCATTTTTTGGCCAGAAAAAAGGCTTACTACCTCAGTTGTGATGGTTTTGGTGATGGTCCATCACAGGCATGATGGTCCATCGGCCTTTCAGTCGCACTTTGGCAGTTCAAATAGCTTGTTGTAAAACCGCTATAACTTTTCACTTCGATATCGAATTTTGGCAAAATTAGTATCTTTGGAAATCTAATTTAATTATATATATTTTTTTGGGTCATTATATCAAAAATTCTTTGTAGAATGGGATATATGCTTGTTTGAAGTTGACTATGCAATGACCTTCTCAAGAATTCAATCGGTAAGGGATGTTTTGATTCGTCTAATAGCTAGGACGTATTTAAGGCCTTAATATACATCAAACTTTATTATAAAACTTCTAAATCACTATGATTTATTTTTCATGATCTTGAAGCATGGTTCTACTATCGGTTGGGATTCTCGGGGTATTACAATATCTCCCCCTTAGGAACATTCATCCTCGAATGGGACTAACTAGGCTAAGAATACTGATAGATTGAACTTACTTAAGGTATGTAAACTGAACATCTGGAATCTGAAACTAATGCATGACTCATAAACTGAGTTGATGTTCTAACTACTGGGACTCTCTATCTTGGAATAGTTACCTTCTTGAGTATTTTGATAGTATGGATAGATGGAAATATGGGAAAACAAACCATACGAAGTTGGCTGCCTGACTGCGAAACTAAACTGCTGGCTTTACTGACTAACTCATGCTCACTCATATGACATGAATACTGAAAGAAGGGAAACTGTTGCTAAAACATCTAATAGCCTCCTATACATAAATATGATGTACAACACACCCATGCACAAGACTCTACTAAATGCGGCTTTTAGGACTCCTTAGGACACTGTTGAAACTTAGGCTCTGATACCAAGTTTGTAATGCCCCAAGTCTAGTACTCCAGATGCTACACGGTGTTCATAATCTCAAAGGACCACAAGCTAACCCTTAATTGATACCTATAACTGAGCACTACATAATATATTGTAAAATGTGGAAAACTAGCAGAAACTTTCCATAAGGTTCAATACTTAAATAAAACTGAAGAAATTTTAACAATATCAAAACTAAAACAACTGTCTGATAATACTCTAGTCTAAAAGCCTCTAAACTATCTGAATAAGGAGTTGGTGGGACAATCCCCCAAGTAACTCCATCTACTGAAAATACTGAATCTAATGCAATAAAAAAAATAAGAAACATCCTTGAATAATGAGGACTCACTGCTAAGTCTACTGTTGCTGGATAAATCTGAACTGTTGTAGGTGCTCGATATCTCATGCTTCTTAACCTATGGTATAAAACACTATAGCGCAAGAGAAAAGTATGCGTCAGTATGTGAGAATGTATTGGTACGCTAGTGAGGTAAGGCTAAATGTAAGGGTTCATATGCATTAACATTACTAACTAAATAACATGAGTATACTAAATGAGGATACATGCATGAATGTATAAACTATAACTGAAATCGTAATAACACTGAATACTAAATTCTAATAACTGGATTTTGAATAACTGAGTCTATTGATACTATTACTTATTGACTAAAGATGAGAATGAACCCTATCTAGTAGGTTGTCTCTAAATCTATTGGTAATAATACTTGATGGCCTATATCTAATAGCTTTGACTTCTATAATAGGTATTAATACTTGATGGCTTGTATCTAACATCCTTGACTTCTATAATACTAAAATAATTTCTATATTAAAGACTGAGACTGAAATTGAAATTATGGGAAGTAATCATCTAACCGACATGCCCCTTCTAGCTAATTTGGGGTCCAACTTGTAACCCCAGTTAGAAGGGTGTCAGTACCATACCACGAGTAAAGACAAGATTTTAGTGACCCTCATCTATCAGGTACTCTAACAAGAATGGTGAAGCCCTCATCTAACAGATTAGCCACCTCATCAACCCTCATCTAACAGGTTTGGTGTCTCAATCTATGCTGGCTACGTAGTTTTGGAGCTCAAGTATTGCTTCTAAGAATTACACCATCTATTACCAGGTGAGTTCCCCTCCTTGGACTCACACGGTGATAAATCCTACTGCTAATTGAATAGACACTTAACTGATTCTTAGATTGTACTTAACTAAGCTGAATCTATTACTGATCGTACTAATTAAATGATTTGAACTAATTTCACTGAGTTTCGTTGACTAATGGAGTACTACTGAGTTTTGAATTAATTATTGAACTAGACTGGGATGTTATTGAGATTACTGAACTTTCCTAAGTCATGAAGCTAACTGAGTTCTACTGAATTCCATAACTGACAGAGAATGCTACTGCTCGTGACATGGCTAAGAATACTATAACTGAAATTGGCTCTAGGTAGCAGCAATTTATCGGGTATAAATACGCCCAAGACTCAATGTCATAAAAGTAAAGCAAAGCATAATCTTGAATATCGTAACACTATTCACTTGTTCATAATTAACTCTCTAAGAAATGTCAACAAACACTTGTAATGCATTAATTTATACATGAGTGGGGAATACATGTTGGCATGCTATAATGGCATTATTTCATTCTCATAGACAATTTATCAAACACTTGTAAGAAATCTACTTATACATTCTTGGGATATACATGCTACTATGTTAAAATGACCCTATTTCTTTCACATAGGCATTTTATTAAATACATGGGGAGCATGAACTATTTTACATAACAATGGCCAACACATATCATTATGAATACCATACTCAATTTAAATTCTAGGGTTTTAGCTTACAATTCATACAATTTATCATATATCTATTTTAATTCCATGAAAACTTATAATTAAACATGATTTGAAATTCAATTAACATCATAAACATGAATTGAATCTATTCCAAGCATGAAAATCATAAATCATAATCTTTGTATTTTTGAAAAAGGATTCTTGAACTTCATGGGTGAAAGAGACCCAAGAATCAACATCTAACATACCTCAAAAGCTTGAATATTGAAAGATAACTAATGTTTCTTGAACGTTCTTGGATTGGAAAACACAGATCTTCATGTTTTCTTGATGGTTCTTGAACTTAAAGAACTTGAATTTTGTAGTTTCTTGAAGAAGGATTTGAATCTTGTTATTCGGGAATGATCTTGAAATAAACCCTAATTTTGATCTTACGGGTGAATGAGGAGTTATGTGCTTTGATTTGATGTGATTAGGTGTTAAATAGGGAGGAAAAGACCCAAAAATCCTTTTTAAAATAGCTTAAAATCGCTAAATGGAAGTTCGCAACGGTTTGGGCGACGAACCATCGCACTGGGGATGGACCATCCCTTTAACCCATCTCTTTTTGGCCAGGAAATAGGCTTACTGCCTCTGTTGTGATGGTTTGAGTGATGGTCCATTGCAGGCACGATAGTCCATCATCCTTTCCGTCGCTCTTTTGAAGTTCGGATGGCTTGCTGTAAAACGGCCATAACTTTTTACTCCGTTATCAGATTTTGGAAAAATTGATATCATTTGAAATATAATTCAATTATATATCTTTTGGTGTGTTTTGTGATCAAAAATTCTTTGTATAATGGAAGATATTCTCATTTAAAGTTTACTATGGCAATGTCCTTCTCAAGAATTCAATCGGTAAGGGTTGTTTTGATTCGTCTAATAGCTATGACATATTTAAAGCCTTAATATACATGAAACTTGATCATAAAACTACCAAATCACTATGATTTATTTCTCATGAGTTTGAATCATGGTTCTACTTTCAGTTGGGATTCTCAGGGTATTACAATACACCCTCTTATAGACTCAGCATCCTCGCTGAGGTTTGCCCTACTGAATAGGATTTTCCTACACTCAGGACTGATCTTTTCCCTACCTTACCAATATTTGCCTTCACTCAATTTAAACTCTGGCTCACATCAATAGGATTGACACAGGAGTGGCTCTAATACTATTCTATCACGACCCAACCTGAGGCCCTAGCCGTGACGGGTATCTTGAACCATGAAGGCTCGAGAGATCCCTCTAACTCCCCAACCCACTAGTGATATTATCCTCTTTAGTTCCAAGCTCGCATGGCTTTAAAATGCGTCCCTAGGGTGTAAGACTTTCTTTCTTATATACCCATTATCCCTTTTGTGTTTTGCTGATGTGGGACTCCTTTCTAAGTTGGGGTGTTATAGTATGGTCATTTCAAATTCTTAGTCATGTCATTTGGTCTTACCAATGCCCCAGCAGCTTTCATGGACTTAATGAACTGTGTGTTCAAGTAGTACTTGGACATGTTCATCATAATCTTTATAGATGACATCCTTGTCTACTTCCACAGTGAACATGATCATGCAAAATATCTCAGAGTAGTATTACAGACTCTCCAAAAGCATCATCTATTCAGTAAATTCAGTAGGTGCAAATTTTGGCTAAGGTAAGTAGCTTTCCTCGGCCATATCATTTTCGGTGATGGCATTAGAGTTGATCCCCAAAAGACCGAAGTAGTGAGAAACTGATTTAGACCTATCTCTCCATCAGATATCAGGAGTTTCTTGGTCTTGGCCAGCTATTACCAATGGTTTGTTAAGGGATTTTTGTCTATTTCATCCCCCATGTCCGGATTGACTCAGAAAAAAGTCAAGTTTTAGTGGTCATATTCTTGCGAGAAGAGTTTTCAGGAGTTAAAGACTCGACTCACCTAAGCCCCAATTCTTACCTTGCCAGATGGTTCGAATGGCTTTGTTGTGTAGTGTGATACATCAAGAGTAGGTTTGGGTTATTTATTCATACAGAGAGATAAGGTGATAGCCTATGCCTCTAGACAGCTTAAACCCCATGAAAAGAACTATCCAACTCATGATCTTAAGTTAGTAGCAGTAGTATTTGCCTTATAGATTTAGAGGTACTATTTGTATGGAGTTCACTTTGATCTATTCACTGACCATAAGAGCCTATAGTATGTATTCCCTTAGAAAGACCTAAACCTCCATCAGAGAAGGTGGTTGGATTTGTTGATAAACTACAACATGAGTGTTTTGTATCATCCGGGCAAGGCCAATGTAGTGGTTGATGCTCTAAGTAGGATATCTATGGGTAGTGTTGCTCATGCAGATGATGGTAAGAATAAGTTAGCTCAGGAAGTTCATCAGCTTGCCCGACTAGGTGTTCGCTTAGTCAATTCAGCAGAAAGTAGTGTATAGGTATAAAGTAGTTCAGAATCATCTCTAGTTTTTGAGGTGAAGGAAAAGCAGGATAGGGATCCCATCCTAGTTAAGTTGAAAGAATTAGTCAGAGATCAGAAAATAGAGGTTTTCTTTCAAGGGGGAGATGTGTATTGCATTGTTACGGTCCACTATGTGTGCCAGGTGTAGATGATCTAAGATAGTGTATTCTTACAGAAGAACATGGTGTGCATTACTCTATTCATCTAGGGGACACTAAGATGTACCATGAATTGCGGGAGATCTATTGGTAGAGTGGGATAAAGAGAGACATTACAGAGTTTGTAGCTAATTGCTCGACATATTAGCAGGTTAATATTGAGCACCAGAAATCTAGTGGGTCTATGCAGGAGTTCGGTATTCCCACTAGGAAGTGGGAAAAGGTGAACATGGATTTTGTGAAGGGTTTGCCTCGTACTTGTTGTCAACATAATTCAGTTTGTGTCATTATAGATAGGATGACCAAATCAGCTCATTTCCTACCAGTCCATACCTCTTATTTAGCTGAGGACTATGCTAAGCTCTGTGTCAGAGAGTTGGTCAGATTACACAGAGTTCCATTGTCTATTATCTCATATAGAGATACGCAGTTCAACTCTCATTTCTAGAAAGACTTCCAAAAGGGTCTTGGTACCCAAGTCCACCTTAGTACAGTTTTCCATCCTCAAATAAATGGTCAAGCACAAAGGACCATTCATACTTTAGAGGATATGCTATGAGCGTGTGAGAGAGACTTTAAAGGTAGTTGGGATGACTACTTTCCTTTGATTAAGTTCGCATATAGCAACAGCTATTATTCCAGCATTCAAATGGCTTCATTTGAGGTGCTTTATGGGAGGAGATTTGGTATCCTATTCGTTGGTTTAAAGTAGGAGAGGCTAAGTAGTAGGGCCGGACTTAGTGTTTGACACCTTAGATAAGGTTCAGTTGATCAGGAAAAGGCTTAAAATAGCTCAAAGCCGATAGAAATTATATGCAGATGTACACAGAAAGGATCTCGAGTTCGAGATTGGTGACTATGTGTATTTAAAAATCTCTCCTATGAAAAAAGTGAGGAGGTTTGGCAAGAAGGGGAAGCTCAGTCCCTGATATATCAATCCTTACCGAATTCTCAGTCATTTCAGAAAGGTAGCTTACGATCTTAAGTTGCCTCAGATTTAGCTTCAGTCCATCCAGTGTTCCATATCTCCTTGCTAAAGAACTGCATAGAAAACCCAGTAGTTGTAGTCCCTACAGGTAATATAGGCATTCAGAGCAACCTCTCTTATAAGGATATTCCAGTCAAAATTCTTGATTATCAAATTCGCAAACTGGGGAACAAAGAAATCCCTCTAGTCAAAGTTCTTTGGCGGAATCAATCTGTTGAGGGAGCTACTTGGAAGCAGTAGCAGATATGCGGACCAAGTATCCTCACCTCTTCTTTGCAAACTCATATTCAGCCCAAGGTAAAAGTTTTCCCTTGAACTTACTCAGTTCCATGCACAAATTTTCCTTTATAGACTTGGTATCAGTTACCATTGCATTTCTCAGTTATATATTCATGCATTGGATATGCATGTTCAGCATGAGAAACTCATCTTATTAGCAATTCTAGTAATGCATTCATGAATTATGTTCAGCCATGTACTCATTCATTAGATATGCATGTTCAGTATGAAATTTCAGCATATCAGTAGAGTCAGTTATGAAATCATGTTGCAGTTATGCATATCCAGTATCTAAGTTCAGTCTATCAGTATTTCCATCTTAGTCAGTCTCATTTGAGGATGAATATTTCCAAGGGGAGATATTGCAAGACCCCGCAAAATACTAAGCTTAATTCAGTCCTTTAAAGCTTGTTAAGGGGCCCCAAACTTAGAAAACTTTAGCTAAATATTCAGACTTAGTATTATTTTAGCCTTCGTAGGTTAGAGACTCTATTTCATGACCCTCATCACCTTAAAGTAATGATTTTTAGGTTGAATCATGATCAAGAATATCAGTAGGTGTTGTTGGATAAGTTCAGATTTTTTGGACTTCGTTTAAAACACATTTAAAAGCTCAAACCAGTGGATCGACACGATCCTGATAAGCCGCATCGCCCATCACGTTGATGAGTATTTTTCCCTAGCTCTCACTATAAATTTTAGTGAATTGGCATGGACTCAATGCTGCATGTCGGCTATCGTATCGATGGCAATGATGCGGTACGTCGGTCTGTGCATTGCTAAATCAGTTTTCAGTCATTAAAAATCCACATCCTCAGGAGTAATTGGGTCTTTTCCCACCTTATGTCAGCCCCCAAAATACGAAATTAATCCTCTTTAGATGAAAAATCAATTCATCTTTCTCAAAATTTCTCAAGAAGCAAACCCTAGGATCTCTAATTCAAGATTCAGCCTTTAAGAACACTCCATCATTCTTTGCAAATTTGAATACCAAGGTACGTGAAGTGTTCATCCAAGGGTTTTTTTCCACCCTTGGAGTTCAAGAAAATCTTTTTAAACATAAGTTAATTGATTTCATGGATTTCATGTTGGATCTTGAATGTGTTAATGATTATGATGTTAATGGTGATCTAATTCCATGATTTGCCCAAGTTCCATGCAAACAAGTCAGTTTTGAATTGAATTTTGTGAACTACATGTTGAACTCTTGAATTTCAAGTTGAACGTAGAATTCATGATATTACTACATGTTTATTGATATGTGAAATACCCATGCTCGCCAATTATTTGATAAACTACTCATGTAAACAAAGAAAAAGGGGAAAACAATCATGTCATGTTAGCCTATGTGCAAGTTATGTTATGCAAGTTTTTGATGGAATGTATCTTTGAATGAGTTATGATTTGGTGCATATGGTTATGCCTTTCAAGTTTATGCTATGATTTATTTTTCATGCTATCGAGTCCTGGGGGTATTCAATACCCAAAAACTTATCTGTTTACCTAGAGCTATGGTAGTTATATAATAGTCTCAGTATTGTCATGAACTATAGTCTCAGTAGTGCCATGAACAGTAGTCTTAGTAATCAGTCACAGTTACAATTTAGTATTCAGTTTAGACCTCATTGAATCCAGCTTGTCTACAGAACTCTATAGTATTTTATCAGTTAATAGAATTTAGTAGTACTCTGTCAGTTAATGGAACTCAGTAAACTCAGATCAGTTAAGTTAGATAGTACAATAAGTAGCAGTTCAGTCCAGCCTAGTACAGTTTAGAACTCAGTCCAGTGTCTATTCAGTTAGGAGTAGGATTCAGCACTAAGTGAACCCAAGGATGAGGACTCACCTGCTAGTAGAGGATGTGATCCTTTGAAGTAGTCCTTGTACTAAATTGACGTGTAAGTTGAGCGTTATCATATATATTATCCCCATAGTACTTGGAAAAGAAGGCTTAATAACCTTATCATTAAATAAAATATACTTCATATCAAAGCTAGATAGATATACCATTCATTTAGACTTGATTTAAATGGGGAGGACCAACATAAAAATCCACCTTATTCATGCTCAGAATAGTAGCTTACCCATCAATATTATATGTCTATACTAAATTTGGTGACCTATTTTTGTTTCCCCCCTCAAGAGTAGGTGTAACACCTCAAAATTTTTAGAATGGTTGTGCACCCAATGCTATATAAAATGCAAGTACATGTAAAAACTAACTTAATATTTTTCATAGTATTGGAAGTGATTTATACATGTATTAAGGCCTCAAGCAAATCCAAACTCTTGGCCAAATGAAAATCTCACTTACCAATTGATTTCTCATGAAGTGTCTTGCTATAGTAAACTTAAAACGAGCATAAATCCTAGATTATATAGTGTTTTTGATATCATGACCCACCAAATGCTATATATTATCTTTCCAACGCATTCATTTTTGCCTTAATCTGATGTCGGAGTAAAAAGTTATGGCCATTTTACTGATGCCATGTCATGTTGTATACCTACTTACGACCAAAACTTATGGGTTGTAAGTACTACTTATGGGGGCCGTAAGTGGGCTCGTAAGTAGGTTACAAGACCTAAAAAGGGTCTTATTCTAACGACCCCACATGCATTCCATAGGTACAACCTACGGGGGCCATATGTGAGGTCGTGCAAATGTGTATTTGAGAAATTTATCTAGGTAAGATTATGGGTATTTTGGTCATTTTTTTCTGATAACCAACCATTATATGCTTAAAACTCTTTTTGAACATTGAATTACGATCCTTCTCAAAAAGAAAACATCAAAAACTCTTCGTTCTCCCCCCCCCCCCCCCCCCTCCCCAAAGTATTATTAGAGCCAAGAACTCCTAGGTTCCAGATTCAAGGCTTAGATTCAAACTCTATTTATCAAAAAGTCATTCTGAACACTCCCTACTTCTATTATTATCATAAAATATATATTTTAACTATTTTGTGTATTATTAAATTGGTGATTTAAAACTAGTGTTGAGGAGATTATTGTGAACAACTTTATACTGATTTCTCTTCTTGTTTTGGGGATTTTCTATGAACTAATAATGGATTTTGAGATGTAACATGTTCTATAAAAATGGTGAACTTATTAGCATGGATTTACAGCTTGTAAGGATTTTTCAAGATGAAAATATGTCTCTTAACCCACTTCAAAACTTATTCATGGGAATTGTGATTTCTTTACACCGTCTTTTGAATAAGGTATGAGATAAAAGAATAAAAGGCTAAATGACATTTTAAAAATACATGAAGTTTTTGTTTATAAATTTTATAGATAAATTTGGGAGTCTAAAACATTATATGAAAATATTGTGGCATAATATGACTGGCTTGCAAGTCTTGGTATGATGATACCAATATTTGAATGCCCTAATGAAAGACTCTGTGGATTAATAATTATGAAAATATTTTAATTAGTCATAAAAGAAAATTATGTAGCTTCAGCGTGAAGGTGTAGTACTTGTGAGTAACACTTAAAACTGCGTTTGCCGATGTTGAGAGGTTTTGCCCTGAAGGGGATGACTGTTATACACTTGCTTCACATAGCAGTATACAGTTATGGTTATAGTGGCTATTTTCTATTGGTTTCTTTAGCTTAATCATAGTCCATGAGGCTAATGAGGATTGGGACCCCGCCATTTGGGGAGTATCAGAACCATATAGCCCGTGGGTTACAGGATGATGATGAAAAGCTACATAGTTCAGGACTAAATTTTATAGGGTCATGTCTTTATGTTCCTTTTCCCCTATCTCATACTTTGTTATTATTATTATTATTGCTGATGAATATCAGCTTTATGACTAGTTTTATAAATAAATGTTTTATCCCTTTCCCTAGGTTGCATGCCAGTATTCGACATACTGACCATCCCTGGATGTTACATCATTTCATGATGTAGGTTTAGAGGTATTTTTTTCATTGTTCTATGCAGCATTAGGGCACTCATAATTCTTTTTTAGATAGCTGGGGATAAGTGGTGATCCCTCCATCATTCGAAAGGTGATTGTTCATTTCTCTTATGTTTCCATTCTATTATTTTAAGGTTTTATTTTTGGAATAATCAGAGCTATGTCCCAATAGAAGAGTATTCTTAATGTTAGAGGCTCTGTAGATAGGTGTTGGGTAATTATTTGAATTTATTTTATAAAACATGGATGTTTCTTTATTAAATGTTGAATCTTTTTATTATGGTCTTGTTTCCATAACTTTAAATATGACTATACTTATTATATAATGCTAAGGGGTCATTTCAGGCCTTCTTTACTTTAGAATGACCATCACGGCCAGGACCCTGATTAAGGTCATGACATACTTGGTATTAGAGCATGGTTCGTGGTCCTAGGGTATCTACAAAGTCGTGCCTAGTGGAGTCCTTTTTATGGGTGTGTAGCGTCTCATACTTATAAGAGAGAGATATGAGGTATTTAGGAAATATTTCTCATTCTTTCATACGGAGTCTCATTATCCTTGAGATACAAGGGTAAAATCTTAGGTTCCTAACGATGTGGTCCTTTTCAATTGAGAAATCAAAAATTTATGAAATAATACAAGGACTTTAAAGGAGTCCATTAGCGCATCAAAGTGTATGGGTTCAAGTGTACGCCTCTATCTTAATCAAGCATCTTAGCCTAAGATAAGAGGCATATTCAGTTTCTTTTAAAAACTTTATTGTAGGCATCTCGCTTAAGGGGAAAGATATATATCTGAATATTAGGATAGTATTTTCACCCGAGAGGTAGTATAAATT
>NW_025858651.1:70513-128377 GCF_002878395.1 Capsicum annuum
AATGATAGATTGGCTAATAATTTATAAATTTAGCATTTAATTAAAAATTCTTAGAAAGGGGGGCTCATTGGTGTTTATAGAATTTTGAAGGTAGTTTAAATATATGAATCGGTATAGATGATGTGAGGATGGAGAATATGCTAGTGAACTGTAATGGGTCATGTTATAGGATTAAAATCGACTATCCTGATTATGTAGTTGTACTACACCGAAAGTCCCTTAATTTTTATCTAGTAGTTGTAAGTCAGTCCGATAGGTGAGAAGATGTGAAGTAAATTTTAAGGTATTGTAGAAATATTATGAAGAAGATGTTCTTATAGGCCGTAGTTAAGTGGAATACAAAATTTAGATTAATCAATTTGTCATATATTTTGATGGACCGGTATAGTATACAAAATGCTTCATTGGCAATTCATGATTGGTAATAGATGTTAATCTTGAACTTTTGATGTTGATTGTGGTGATAAGAATGTTAGCTCGAGGATAGTGATGCAAGATTTATAGGAGTAAGTTAGTAGGCTTAATTTGATGTGTGAAAGAGCTCAGGTTGATAACTTACGAAAAATTTGAGTGGATAATTATGATATATATATATATATATGAGGACTAGTGTTGAAACAATAAATTTGGGCTAAGTCATTAGGTGGATAAGAGCGTTAGATTTATAAGAGTAAGTTGAACCCTAGGTAGCATGTTATTAGTTGAGGTTTTAAGTGTATAAGTGCCATGTGTACCTAGTTTATGATCTTGAATTTCTTATAAGGAGAAGTATTAGGAGTTTTTATATGGTATTCTTTAGAGCTGAATTAAGGAAAATATAGATAGATGATGTGAGCCCTTGGTATAGTTTAAAAAATCATTAAGTTGTGAGGTTATGTGATTAGAGGTTTAATGCTAGTATACTAAGGAATGGAGAATGGATTGATATGTATAAGAAGTATGGATATGTATGCTCATGAGAGTGTGAGTTATATGGTGACAACTATAGATCCTTGGAAAAGTTAAGATGAGTATCCCTGAAGGGATATCCTAGATAGGGCTTAGTGTCCCTATATTATAGTTAGCAGGGGGAGTTTTGCATTCATGTGTATGGTGATACTTCTATTGTGCCAAGTGTTGTGCTCATAGATTTAATGAGAGGATATGTATGCAGGTCCAGGATAGTGACCTTTAAGCTAAGGGAGAGATTATGAACTAAGGCAGATTTTGAATTTTCTCATGGTGGTGTGTTTCAGTAAAGAGTCATGATTCTATTCTTACCCTAGAAAATTCCACCTACTTTGGTTTAAGAGTACAATATACTAATGTCTTACGTATTCAAATTATGCCTAAGTCGAAGGTCCAATTTCTCTATGTAATTTATATCTATACTCCAGCCCCTGAACTAGAAGCAATAACGTCTCTCAGCAATCCAAGCTTCCAAGTGCTCAAGATCTACTTTATGATGCCCATGATCCATAAATACATGTCTCACTTTATGCTTAGTTCTAAGAGACTATACTCTTTATATGTTACCAGCTCATTTTATGTCATGTCTTAGCCTAAAGTGATGATATCTATGCAAACTCATGACCATTCTCAGTTCTAGAATGAGAATTAATATCTTTAAGCGGCAATCCTTGTATTATTTCTTGAATATATGAATCTTAGCTTTATGTTATACAACTTGATATATTCTCCTATATTTCTCGGTATGCCCAGTCCTAAGAACTCATGCTATGTTATGTTTATACCCAAACGACCCTCTATTTATGATCCAGGTGTTTTCTATAATGTATTTCACGCCTATTGTACTGTATTTCACTTCATGGGACTCACCTTGAGTAGTATGATTAATAGGAGTCATAATTTAGTATTATCACTCCCATTCCCAATGCTTATACTCTAATCCCTCAATGACCCTCCTTATGCTAAGATGATAGTGTCTATGGATGTGTAGTAATATTTTAGATAAGAAAGTAGATTTTCTTTATTATAAAAAATTTTGATGTGACTACTCAAGCTAAGCTTACAGATGAAGAGGGAAGATCGATATGAACTTTTGTTATGTGAAACAGTTAGAAAGGGTAGATATAGTGAAAATCTTTGTGATAATGATTGAATTTTCTTATTTTTGTGGGTAAATCCATAAAAGGGTGTGTAGTATTGACAAACTTGGATGTTATGATTGATAGATACGTAGATATTTGTGTTCTAGGGCTAGTACTCCTTGTTTAATATTTGAGGTTGTTTGATTACAGTGATAAGATGGAGTAGTTTTCTTGGATGGATGCAAAGTATAGCCCTCTACGGCTTAAGCTAGCACCTTTTAACTCCGAGTTAGGCTTCAACATAGGATAAATATGTAGTTAGACTCAAACTTATGTAGTTATGTGTTTCATAATGGAATTATAGTATTAAAATAGTGAAGTGGGATATTCTTAGATAAAATCATAATGGAGAAGTGTTGCTAAATTTATGGGCTATTAGACATATCATTTAGGGTGGAGAATGTTTCTATTCTTATTTCCTGTAAAAATCATATTTCATGTCAAGCATCAATACAAATCAGGACCTATGATCACAACATAAGATCATTACTTACGTGTTATGATCATGTTCTATAGAATTCATGTCCAAGCTCATCTTAATATCAAGTCTTGTTAACTCATGATTCGTGCTTACATAATTTGCTTGGTGTTGTCATAAAGCTCTTTTGCATGCCTGTGTATTCTTGTTGAGGGAGAATTCATAAAGTGAAGTTACGTCCTTTATTCTATACTTTAAAGCTTCAATAAGTTCCTACCCATCATTTGAGGATGAATGATTCTAAGGAAGAGACAATTTAACACACCAAAAATTTTATAATCTTCGTGCACCCATCATTGTACAAAATGCAAGTACATATGAAAACAAACTTCATAGTATTGGAAGTGATTTATGCATGTATTAAAGACCCACCAAATAATATACAGTTGAATTAGCTTTCCGGCGCATCTACTTTCTCCTTAATCTGATGTCGGAGTAAAAGTTATGGACATTTTACTAAAGTCCTTTCAAGTTGTCTGCCTACTTACGATCCTAACTTATGGGTCATAAGTACTACTATGGGGGCTGTAACTGGGCCCATAAGTAGGTCTTGAGAGCTAAAAAGGGGGTTTGATACTTATAAAACTACTTACGGGCCGTAGATACTACTTATGGGGGTCGTAAGTGGGCCCGTAAGTATGTTTCGACAACTAAAATAAGAGTCTTATTCCTGCGACCCTACTTACGGTCCATAAGTACAACCTACGGGGGCCATAAGTGAAGTTTTGTGGACTTGTTTGAGGAAAACAATTTTGGGTAAGCTTAGGGATATTTTGGTTATTTTTCTTATGAGTTCTGACCCTTATATGTTTAAAATCATTTTTGAACACTGAATTACGATCCTTCTCAAAAAGAAAACATAAACAACTCTTCCTTCTCCCCCAAAATATTCTTAGAGGCAAGAACACCTAGTGTTCTAGATTCAAATCTCAAATTCAAACTCTATTCATCAAAAAGGCATGTTGACCACTACCTGCTTCTATTTTTATCATAAAGTATGAATTTTAACAATTTTTGTGTATGATTAAATTAGTGATTTGAAACTAGGGTTGAGAGGATTCTTGTGAAAAAATTTATATTGATTTCTCTTCTTGCTTTGGGGGTTTTCTAAGCACTATTAATGGGTTTTGAGATTTAATATGTTCTATAAAAATGGTAAACTTGTTAACATGGATTTACACCTTGTAAGAATTTTGCAAGATGAAAATATGGATCTCAACCCACTTCAAAACCTGATTTTCTTCATGGGATTATGATTTCTTCACACTGTCTTTTGAATAAGGTATGAGATGAAAGAATTAAAGGCTAAATGACACTTTAAAATGCTTGGAAGTTTTATTAATGAATTTTAAAGATGAATTTGAGAGTTTAAAACATTATATGAAAATGTTATAGCATAATATGAATTACTTGCAAGTCTTGGTATGACAATACCAATTTGGGAATGCCTTAATGAAAGACTCCATGGATTAATGATTATGAAAATATTTTAGCTGGGCATAAAAGGTAATTGTGTAGCTTTACCGTGAAGGTGTAGTCCTTATGACTAACACTTGAAACCTCATTTGCTGATGTTGGAAGGTCTTGTCCTAAATGGAGGATGATCATTGTACGTTTGCTTTGCGTAGTAGTATACAATTATGTTTATGATGGCTATTAATTGTTGGTGTCTTTAGCCTAATCTTAGTCCATGCGGCTAACATAGTTTGAGGCTCTCCGTTGTGGAGTACCGGACCTATATAGCCCAGGGTTACAGGATGGCGGTGAAAAGCTACATAGTTCAAGACAAAATTTTACGTGGTCATGTCTATATGTTCCTTGTCCCCTATCCAGTACTTTATTATTTTCATTGATGATGATAATAAGCTTTATGACTAGTTTTATAAATAAATATTTTGTCCCTTTTTCAGGGTTGTATGCCAATATTCGTCTTACTGACCGTTCCCAGACATTGCATCATTCCATGATGTAGGTTCGGAGGAACTTTTTCATTGTTTGATGTAGCATTAGGACACTCATATTCTCTCTTGGACAGTTGGTGATAAATTGTGAGCCCTCCATCATCCGAAAGGCGATTGTTCATTTCTCTTATATTTTCATTCTATCATTTTAAGATTTTTTTGTGGCATAGTTGGAGTCATGTCCCAACATAGGAGTATTCTTAAAGTTAGAGGCTTCGTAGGTAGTGTTGGGTAATTGTTTGAATTTGATTTTTAAGATATGGATGTTTCTTTATTTAAATGTTGAACTTTTTTTAATGGTCTTGTTTCGGCAACTTTAAATATGATCATGCTTATGATATAATGCTAAAGGATCATCTCAGGCCTTCATTGGTTTGGGATGCCCGTCACAGCTAGAGCCCCGATTCAGAACGAGACAAAATGTGATGAATTTACTCGTGTTAATTCTTTGTCTAGCCAGTGAGCAAAAGTGGGAAAGACATTGGTGCATTGTGAGAATAGGCATAAAGTTAGCTCGAGACATTAGTTTTAAATAATTTTTCAAAAAGAGATGTGGAAAAGGAGCCCTATTTTTATTACGGATGGTGGGGGTCCCAATTAAGGATGTCCAAATAATGGTTAATGTAGGTGGATTGAAATAGGCAAAATGGTTCGATGGACCTTTGTACTATGTCCGTTTTGTAATGTGGATGCTCCTACTTACATGTTTGTCATCTAAACCCTTGAACCCACTAAAAAGTAACATTTTAAACCCTATTTCGGTGTGTGTAATACAATTACTGCCACATCAGCTTCCACATCACTTCCACGTCATTTTAAATGCTTTATTAAATTTCACGTCATAATATCTTCATTAATTAATTTTTAAAATTATTAATCAATAATAAAAATAAAATGATAAATTAAAAAAATTTAAAATAAAATTCATTTACAAAAGTAAGCCAAAAATATATATTTAAAAAAGAAAGAAAAAAAAAAGACCCTCACCAGACCCTCGTCATTCTCCATCTCCTCTATTCCTCTCAATTCCCCCATTCTTTCTCTACAAACAAAGTACTCCCAAAATCTTTTTCTTGCTAAATTGCTTCCATTTAGAAGTCTTGAACTTACAAGCAAGAGCAAATGAAAAGGTGCTACCCTTTTTGTTAGGCAAAAATTGAATTTAGGATGAAAATTGGAGTTGGGTATTGATCAGATTTGATGAATTTTATTTCTTTTTCAGCGAACTTTGGTGTTCCATGGGAGATTTGGAGATGATATAATTGAAAAAATTAAATTTGAATAAAAATTGAATCGTCGCCATAGTCATCGGTGGCTTCAGCGGCGGTGGTGAGGTTTCTCGTATGTCGTTCAAAAAGAAAAATCATCCGAGTTGTTCTTTTCTTCCTTGCAGATTGAAAATTGCTAGAATAAATTTTTCTTTTTAAGAAAAAGAGGGATTGGAAATTGCAATCGTTGGTGGGGAATTGAAAATTGCAAGAATAAGTCCCTTCTATTAATGGTTAAATATTGGTGTGTTAGACATGGCATTTAACGACAAACAAAAATAGAAAATTCACAGGGAGATGGGGGAGAGGGTGGAGGGACGGAGAAATGGGCTGGTGCGGGGGTGGGGGAGAGGGGTTGGGGGTGGGGGCGGGGGAAGAGGAATGGGGGAATGGGGGCTGGTGCAGGGGTGACGAGGTGGGGGGACTTTTTTTTTACTTTTTTTAAATTATTTTAATGTAAAATTAATTAAAAAAAAATGATCCTCACTCTCACCTCCACGCATTTAGTCCTACTCAGCTATTTAATGCCACATAAGTTCGGTCAACGGTCAATGAGTTTAAAATATTACTTTTTAATGGGTTCAAGGATTCAGATGACAAACATGTAAGTAGAAGTGTCCACATTACAAAACAGACATAGTACAAGGGTTCACTAAGTCATTTTACCATAGAAATACAATACAAAGTATGAAAATGTACGGAGACATGAGATCACCTCAACGGATACCTCAATTAGGGGAGATGAAGTTAGTCGTAGAGTCATAATTAATAAGAATAGCTATACTGCTTGTGCTAATGCAATTTATAATTAGTTTTTTTATTTTAGGAGCGAATTCAAAGTAAGATAGGGTGTGGTGGATGAAAAGACAATATTCAATTTGATCAAAGACTTTTTTAAAATTTATTTTCATCATGACACTACCTTTCTTACTCTTAGTTTATTAACACAATTGTAGATTTCTTGATTTGGGATAACGTTATCACTAGCTCTTTTAACCTTGAGGAAACTAGTCTGGTAAGGTCGATAAGCTTGGTTAAATAAAGTTTGATACAAATAACAATAAATTTTTTGATGACCTCATAAATGATGTTACACAAACCAAATAGGTCTCAGTTTGCTTCCCTCGATATTTCTTTTTGTTTATGAATTGATTAATTTTATCACTGACTACACATAATTTATCTACGTAAATAATCTCATCTCACAGCAGTTACATTGTCACATTATGTCTCAAATGCTTTTATCTAATTTTGCCACAATTTTTTTTTTTGTTTCCATAACTAATGTTGCTTCATAACCACAAAATATACAGACACATAAATTTTATTACAACTCCAGTGCTCACCAAGAGATCTTTTAACTACTTAGCCTCATCATTAACAAACAAAACAATAAATTATGTTTGACTAGTTTTAATTTTATAACACCCCACCATGGCTAATCATATAATAACCCATGAACTTTGTCCTATTTAAATCAAAGATTTAATTAGCATCACTACTAAAATGAGAAGTCCACTAAATTCAATACCAATGTTATCACCAATAGAAAAGTAAAATACATCATTATTTTTTCTTCATAAACGTTGCATTCAGTCACATTACTATTAAATATCATGAATCTATATATATATATATATGCAACATTACAATAATAAATAATTTAAAAGAACTTAGATTATTTATAGGATCATATAGCGCAACCTTTACAAGACACTCCTATAATTTCAAATATTTTAAAATAGGAGATAATTTTTCGAAATAACAAGCTAATAATAATATAGCTTCACCCAAAATATTATTTGTCACACAAACATGTAGGCAATTTATCATTTATCAGGATCTCAAACTACTATATCATCAATAATAAATATTTAGAAACCTCATCTTATTTCTCAATAGAACTACTTTTGTATATGCATTTATAGAGAGAGAAATCATCTTAAAATATGACATAGGAAAATTTAACATCTCTAATTAAAAATTGAGAACATTTTAAACTCTAAATTATAATAAAGACCAAATTAAAGACTCTTAAACAAACCTATAGTATCTCCTACAATTACAAATGTTAGAAAAGATTTTCACAAATTTGAGTTCGATGACATTCTCAAAAGTTAACAATAGAAATGAATTCAAACACAATTAATATTTCAAAGATTCATTAATAGTTTTATTATCACCTTATATAAAACTTCAACAAAAATATTCATTATATCTTATCTCATAATTCTATAAGAGTCAAATTACCACAAATATTTAAATCATGTTCACTTCAGTTAATGTTAATGTTTTTCATATGAGAATTTAATAAGAAGAAAATATAACTTGGGTGGTTTTAGAATCTCCAACATAAATAAATTATTATTATTCTTAAATTTGGATGTGTAGAGCTGTAGAGCACAAAGTAATTTTACTTGGTACAAATGTGTCCAACAACAACAAAAGTCTAACACCAATCTCTTACATTGACCACAAGATTCATTTGAGAAATGATCACAAAAATTTATATAATTCATTTACTCCAAATTTTTTTTCTTAGTGGGATTAACTTTTTCTCCGGATCCTCCTCTACTTTAGGGGTATGCTGGCTCAATTTGCCACAAGTTGGTTTTGGACTTGTAATAATATCTCTCAATTAAAAAGGGAAAAAGGACATGAACTGATCCCTTTTTAAATAATTGATGTTTGGGTTGTGGGACATTCATGGTCAGTCGGTCTAAACAAATTTCATATTATGATCATGTCATAATTTGTGTCATTTTGACTCAGATAGTTCAGATACATTTTATTTACCATATTGACACAATCTATATACCATACTATTATATTTCGTAAAAAATAGAGTTGTGAATTTATGGGTAAAAATTATTTTATTATTATATAGAATATGAATTTTTTAATATAATGTGCATAAAATTTATATGTGTGTGTGTATGATATGCATACATACATATGTGTGTGTTATAAGATGCATATACAAATTGTATCTTTATTGTATAGAATACATATCTATATAAGATGTATATCAAATTTGTATCAGTATAGTAAAAAGCTGACGCAAATGGCTAGAAAATGAAATTAAAATTCAGTCGTTATTTTTGCGTCAATAATTTCATTTGGAGTGTTATTCCCCATTAAAAAATATAGATATTATAGAATAGTTACGTATCTTATTAGCATGAACTTAAAAATTCACTTATGAAAGACCTCTCTAGCTACTAGCCTCAATCAAGAGAACAACATCTCTTTTAATGAAATTTGCTCCTTTTCTTCCTCAGCCAGCATGTTATCACCTTCAACGCATATACCATCTAAACCAACTTCTGATGTGGAGCTAGAGAGTTATTAGAAAAATTCCAAATCTGTAAAATGAGTTAAATTTAGGAATATATAAGTTTCAAATCTGTAAAATACATTTCATCCAGGAATATACATGTCAATTCAAGAAATACTATTACAATATCTTCGATATCAAGATACACATAGACCTTACCTGCATGAATAAATATTTTCACAAATTACCAAGCTTTTGCGTCAATTATTTCAGAGAAGAATATTTCAAAGAACTTCTAGAAAATGATTCACTTAGAAAAAGGATATCATTCCGAAATTAAAGATTTAGTCAATTTTGTATGTTACACAACATACAAAGACAAGCTAAAAAAAAGATTTTGTCAAACTGTCTTCAGATCAATCATCAATTTGACAAGAAGTAATTAATTTTGTATCGTAGACAGTAATTTCTATGAAAACTAATATATACTCGAAAAGAGTTTTTTCTATGCATTTTTCTTTGGTATAAAACAAGTATTATTATCCAAAATTTTAACAAAGTGTGGATTCCCAAATGTTGCCATGATTAGTTTTAATTTAGTTTATAAAATAAAATTACTATTATTAATTTAAAGTTAAATTTTAAGGACATCTAAGTAATTTCACTTTAAAATCTTTATATATATATTGCAATTATTAGTGTTTATTTAGTTTATAAAATAAAATTTCTATTAGTTATTTAAAGTTAAATTTTAAATAACTTTATATGTGTGTGTATTCTCCACTCTTACACTAAATGGTAGAAGAAAAATGTGTATTTATAATCGAACGAACTGTCAAAATCACTAATGTAGTCACATAATAGAAGACATTTAAGTCAATTTAATTGGATTGAATAAAAAAAAAAAAATAGCACAAAACTCCCTCAATAGATTATAACAAGTTAATGGTTATAAAGAGACAAAAGTAATAGGTAATTATGAAAATAAAGGGTATGTTACAGTTGTAATTGTCGATCGTAAAAAATAATAATTCTTTTGGAGATATCAAAATTATTTGCCAACACGAAGAGGGATACAGCTAGGGCGAAAAATATTGAGGTAAGGTGATTAAACTGGACATTACGCATATTCAGGTTGACCTTATATAGGGAATGTGGAGAACGCATATTAGAGTAGAAGTTTAGTTGGGAAGGAATGTTGGCATGCACCATAGTATGTTAGCTTAGGGTTTAGCGGTAGATATCTATCATTGTTATTTCTTATTGTGTATCAATTATCATATTATTTTGTGACCGAATATTATTTTCCTCGTAGATTTTAGATTGTTTCCTAGTTAATTGTTATATTTTCTTTACTGTTTTTCTCTTTTTGGTATTTTGCTACACGAGCTCAATGTCTTTCGAAAATAACCTCTCTACTTCATCGTGACAGTGGTAAAATCTGTGTACACTTTATCCTCCTCATACCTCAGTAATAAAATTTTATTAGATATGTTATTGTTATTATTTTTAGTTGCCAGATAAATAAAATATTTTTCTGATAAAAAGGAATTAATAAATTAATATGATTCTAGGGACACATATTTGACTTCCACCTTAAATTGAAGGCAAAACCCATACGCAGCCCCTTAAGTACGCATCATTTTTCACTTAGGCACATCAAGTGGACATTGTTTCATTTTGGCACCTCAAATAGGTATAAAGTGTGTCACTTTGACACCTTTTGCTGAATCAACAAATTTATATTGCGTGTGTGTATTACACGCGTCTGGTGATGTGGAAAGTGACAAATAATATGCCGACACGTGTCATTTTTCTAAAATATAATTTTTAAATCATTAATTAATTTTTTTAAAAAAAATCAATAATCACCCCTTTCTCCAATAATTAATTTTAAATAAAAAATACTCAAATAATTTATAAATAATTAATTTAAATAAAAAGTACTCCTTCCCTCTAACCTACCCACCCCACCAACCTTCTTATTCAAACACCCCACCCACCCACCACCACCACCACCACCCCACCTACCCCATCAGTCCACCCACCCACCCCCACGCCACTAGTCCACCTATCCCTCCGCCACCCCTCCCACCCCACCAGTCAATTTTTAATTTTTTTAATTGATTTTATTTGATTTTAATTTTTCTTCACGAATTTAGCTTTATTTTTTAATTTCTTTCATTAATTTTGCTTTGATTTTCAATTTTCCTTCACTGATTTTTCTTGGTTTTTATGCTTCGATTTTAATTTTTTTTTATTGATTTTGTTTCAATTCAATTTTTCATTACTGATTTAGCTTTATTTCTTAAGCATTCTTATTTCTTATAATCAAGCATTCTTATTTCTTGATTTAATCATTCTTGTTTTTTTTATTTCTTCTTTCATAAAAGAAGTAAGATTCTTGATTTGACCATTTTAGCATAAGGATGTGTTAAGGAAAAAAATGGTGATAAGTTAATGGATTGAAAAAAGAAGAAGAAGAAGAAGAAGAAGAAGAAGAAGAAGAAGAAGAAGAAAAGAGAAGAAAAATAAAAATTATGAAAATGCCACTAAAAATTTACGAAAATGCCACCCAAACGCGTCTTCAATGCGTGTGTCACACACACCTTGCCAACTCAACAAAAAGTGTCAAAATGGCACATTTGAAAGCACTTGACGTGCTAAAATGGAACAATGTCCATCTAAGATGTCTAAGTGAAATATGGTGCGGACTTGAGGGACCTGTGCGTATGTATTCTGCCTAAATTTAACTTGTTTTATAAATTTGCACATCAAAGGAGATTTATGATATGATATGTCATTCAACAAATTAAATTGATATAACCTGGATTTTAAGTTTTAGAAATTAATTAAGAACCATCTTGATCTTCTGAATCTAGCTAAGGCATTAATAAAATTTAAAATATATATGATGAAAATTTTTATTATTTATCCTTGCTTAGACACTAAGGGCTTGTTTGGTATGAGATGAGAGATAAGAGATAATTAATTTTGTGATTATTTTTTAGAATGAGTTTATCCTATGTTTAGTTGAGATAAAATGTATTGATATATAACTCATCCTAAAATTAATTATTCCGGGATCGTAGTGTTATTTTTATCCCATGCATTTTGAGGATCTAATACTCCCTCCGTTTCATTTTAGTTGACCCTCTTTCTAAAAATATTTGTTTCAATTTAGTTGTCTCATTGATGAAATCAAGAGGATTTTAATATATTCTTCCAATAATACCCCTATCATTAAATGACTAAATAAGTTATATATATTTAAATTTGTATTTTTAAAGCATAATTAATAAGGTTTATTTAGTAAAATAGACCCCTAATAAATATTCTTCTTAATGAAAGTGTCAAGTCTATAGGTACCAACTAATATGAAACGGAAAAAGTAATTAATTTCGAATTAGCTAATACTCGAACAATTTTTAAAATAACTTATTTCCAACTAAACAAGCCTTAAGTGCAAAATGTTAATTAGTTTGACTTATATAGATCATGTAAGTAGAATTTAAAGAAATCATTAATAAAGAATTGATTGACCAATTTTTTTATTATAGAGTTATTATTCTGAAATTTGAAGTCATGAAAAGTCCTACCTATAAGTTCATATTTTTGCTGACATAAACTAATATTATTCATGGAATTGTCAAATATTTTGGGATTATCATTTTGTACTGATACAAAAACATTCAAAGTTTTCATCATTCTCAGTTTTATGTTAAGATTTAAATAAGGTTAATTTTTAAATGAGAATGAAAATATTTGGCTCGCGTGTAAACAGTCTTTGCACTCGAGAGTCAATCTTCGTCCAATCCAAGAAAACTTTTGCACGCCTCTGTTACCTTTTAGAAGGTGTCGTAAGAAGATAGTCGTATTGGAAGGATCACAAATTTAAAAAAAAAATCATCAAATGAGACTAAATAAGGTAGGGCAGACGGGGCAAATTTTCAAAAACAACTAGACGGGGAAGGGCTGGGTGGGTCAAAATATTATTGGGTCAAGGGTTACCCGCCCCAACCTGTTCCATTGCCATCCCCCTCTCTTACTAAAAAACAGATGAGGTAAATGTGGAATATACCTCCTATGATAGACAAAAGAGTAGATGTTATTTCTCATTTTGTGTATACTCACTTTATACAACTACAATACACTTCCTATGTTAGATCTAACCATAAAAAATATACAAAGCATAGACTATATTTTGGCTGGTCAAGAAAAATGTCATCACTCCTGCTGCTCCCAATTTTAGTGCCTAAAGGTACCATTTATCCATATTGATAATGCCCTCAATAGATTGAGGAAGCCTACTATATTGAAGAAGGACTGTATTTGGTTCATCTCATCGCTAAGGAATGTGGACTTCTTGGTTGTTTCTTTGGCTTCCCTATACTAATGCTTCAAAGAGAAGTTTATTGCTCAGCTTCTCATTAATAGATTGAACCTTTTCATTGATTTTTCAAGGGGTACTATAATTATTAGTTACACAATCCACTAAAAGTTGAGTCACTTTCAGCATGCACATGTTTCATATCATAAGCTAGATTCCCATTTATGCCAAAGAGCAAAGTGTTGGCCCCATCCCTCCCCTCAATATCAATAAATAACATGTGTTGGAATAATGGCATTCCAGCCACATCAGTTCCATTCATCATAAAAAAAATAACTTCACTCAGTTTCAAATTGCAAGCATTAAAATCCTTTGGCAAGTAGTTACAAAGTGGTCCTCAGTTGGACCATTTGTCAAATCAAAAGGAGATACCCCCTTTGGCCACTTTCTATAGAATTTTTTTAGCGCACTTTTTTCTTTAATTAATCTTGCAAATGACCATCTCCAAAGTGAAAATACCAGAGTGACCTCTCCTACTCAGAGGTTCAATTCTTTGAAAATACTTGAATAAAAGAAAATCTTTTCGAAGAAAACTGGAAGTGCTGAGATTTCACCAAAACTTTGTTATAAGGAAACTACTAAAGTTTCCCAGGAGGCCTCTTAATGTTTGATCTTAGCAACAATTTTTTTTTATGAATTAAATTTTGAGAATCGGTGAGACTAGTAAGAATTCTCCAATAGGTCTTGCTGAATAGATGAATGTACATGTGAAGGGCTAACATTACATGATTAAAACAACTCTATTTTTCCCTCCTTCAGATAGTAACCGGATATG
The DNA here is from genome assembly GCF_002878395.1 of Capsicum annuum. Lineage (NCBI taxonomy): Eukaryota > Viridiplantae > Streptophyta > Magnoliopsida > Solanales > Solanaceae > Capsicum > Capsicum annuum. Next base: position 84,753 of record NW_025858651.1, read on the forward strand.
TCACTCTGATAACTTGTGCAAAAATGTTGTTGATTATTTGAGAAAAGAAATTTTTTCTTCTTCCTGCTTACGCAGAGAGCAGAACACAAATATTAATGAGAAACTCCTTATAAACTATGCCAATGATGACTTGTATCTTATTAATCTCAGGAGCTAACATTTGATGCCAAACTAAGAAAAGCCTTTAATTTATTGATTATCTACTTAGAGACTCTTTCATACACCTCTTGAGCTTCCAAGATAAATCCGAAAGACCTCTAAAAGTGTTAGGGTTCAAAAATTTTAATAGTAAATTATATGATTTCTACTTTATTTGAAATAATAATGAAGGTTGTGAACTACGTCTAAAAATATTATCTAAAAATAGAAAAAATAAAGAAAGAAAAAAATCATCTGTATTTTTACCAAAAGTACATTAGAACTTTGAGTTAAACAACTCAAACTTTATATTAATAAATAAGTTTTAACATTTAACTAAAAAAAAAAATTTTTAACAAGAATATCTAAGTTAATGTATTGCAAATAAATATCTAACATCTAATTTTTTTAAATTTATCCATATTTTTATAAATAATCATATAACAATCAAATATGTGAAGTTAAAGGTTATGCGTGTGTCTTTTAAAAATACTAAACACAAAAAAAAACTAATATGTAAGAAAAAAAATAACTTAAAATTATTCTAGTATTATTTTTGTATGTAAATGTATATATTTAAGATCTCTTAAAAATTTAACTTTAAATCATTAATTTTATTGAGACGCTTCTGCACACAACCACTGAAAAAAAGGATCACATCGTGAACGAAAACAAGATGATTAATGAGTGAACATTTCTTATTTGTAAAGCAAAGAATAAAATCATAAATATTGGAAATACTTATAAGTTCTTTAGAAATAATTCAGCATTGTGCATAAATAGAGAAGCGAAAAGAGATTTCTCTGTCTAAGTCCTCCTTAAGATTGTCATTGATAACAATATAAAAACACCAATATATATATATATATTTCTATTATATAGAAGAGGTGGTTTAGACCACCTTTCATGCAATTACCAAAAAATTCCTCCACTCCCACTTAATTACATAACATGTCCCAATATATAATAATTCCATTGTTTCATCATAATGGTTTAAATATTTAATATATTATATTAATTTATATTAATTAATTATAACTGCATATTGGAAGTAAAAAATTTTTATTTATTTAATTGGCTATCATGTTCAAAACTAAGTTGTTACCACGAATCACAATAATTAATAATTTAAAATATTTAAAAGACATATAGAAATTTTATTGACTCTTATTATTTTAGCAATGCCACATAAATTGAGATAAAAGAAAAAGTACGGCAAATCATAATAATTAACAACTTAAAATATTTAAAAGATATATAAAAATTTTAGTTGATTCTCAAAATTGTATCAAAGCCATATAATTTGGGACACAAGGAGTAAATATATTATTTTATAATTACGTAAAAGTTATTATAAATCACAATAATTAACAAGTTAAAATACTTTTTTAAAAATAGATAAAAGTTCTATTCAACTCTCAAAATTTTATCGATTCACTATAAATCATGACAAAATAAAAAAGTATCTTAATTAATTACAAATAAATATTTAAAGTAAATCAATTTTATTATTTTAATTGACTTTTATATAGAAAATTAATCTTTTTATTTATTTATTTATTCTAGTAAATTTAAATTTTAAAAATATTTTTTTATTATATAGAAATACTAATATTTAACCTTAACTTTAAATTTTTAAAGCACAAAATTAATAAATTTAATTTAATAAAACAAATTTCTAATGAATAATTTCTTTTAAGGTTGATGGATTTCGGTTTGACTTGATGGGTCACATAATGAAGCGTACAATGGTAAGTATTTAAAGCTTTTTTTTTTTTTTATGTGACAGAAAATTTGTATTCTTAAAGGGGAGCCTTGGAGTAACTGGTAAAGTTGCTGTCATATAATCAGGAGGTCACGGGTTCAAGCCTTGGAAATAACCACTGTCAGAAATGCTAGGTAAGGTTGCATACATTAGACTCCTGTGGTCGAGCCCTTCCCCGGACCCTACATATAGCAGGAGCTTTAGTGCACCGGCTGCCCCTTGCCCTTTTTTAGAGAAAAATTGTAACCATTTCGTCCATTTAGGAAGGCAAATTGCTATGCAGTAATTATTTCTTATTAGTTTTCCAGTTGTAGATGAAATTTTACAAGACATTGCTCGCTGTGATTTTGCGGTACAAGTTTTTTTTTGGGGTAAACCGCGAAGTAATTCCATTGACAAACGAATTCAGTACACCTAAGGAGCACCTAGGAATCCAACCACCATCTAGGATAGGTGTTGTATTCTCTAAGCCTCAAAATAAGCAGCTAGTTGCATAGTCTGGCAACGAAGGAACTACATCTATGAGCTTTCTTTATGGCCTGTATACTTTCTAATTTTACTCTAATCTCCTTTTGAATCTGCGTAATTACAAAATTAGTGTTAACAGTAGCCTTCCTGAGAATAGTCCAATTCCTTGCTTGCCATGTGTAGTCAAGCATAGCACTCCAAATAGCAAACACCACCTCTTGCTGAAATTTCCTCCCATGCCTCCTACTTAGCCAATAAGAGGTCGTTTGGTAGAGTTTATAAGAACAATACAAAATATAGTGTATTAGTAACGCTTGCATTAGTAATACTTGTATTAGTTATGCTTATATTAGTTATGCATGTATTATTTCTTATACATTGTTCGGTTTGATGTATAAGAAATAATACATCTTACATAATTTCTATAAAAGAAATATTTGTTTACAAAAATACCCTTCTTTGATTTTGTACACTTTTTTGCTACAAAGTTCTTTTGCCATCTCAAACAAAATTAGTATTGTTGCACTAGTATATAGAGATTTAGGATTAATTGCAAGACCTTCGTCTTTGCGCATAAATGTTACGCCGACCGATTAACATAGTCGAAACAAAAATTAAATACAAGACGCAAAATTAAGGAATTGTATCAATTTTTTAAAAATCTTTTTAAAGACTCTTGAAACAAAACAAAAATATGCTATATAGTTATTTAAATCAACTATTCATTGTTGTAAATTAAAATGGTGAGAAAAGAAATTGTGAAATGTTTTAAAAAGATTCGTTATTGCAAATCAAAATGGTGGAAAAAGAAATGGTGAAATATTTTGAGAGAGAAATGAAGGGTATTAAGGTCATTTAATAAGTTAATGTATGTGTTTAAAGTCATTGTATTACTAATACATAGGAAATGGAGTGTATTACTAATACACACTCCAATACACAATAGAGTGAATAAGCATTAGTTATACATAGGCAAAAAAACGTACCAAACAAGATACTAATAATACATATTAACTAAGGCATGCATTATATTTTACAATACACTCTACCAAATGACCCCTAAGTGATTTGTTGAACCCCTATTATTGTAGCTGAAAACCTAGCCAATTTGACAAACCATCCCTCACTTTCTTGATCCAATCACAGTCTCCAAACAGGTGCTTTTGAGATTCTACCTTGTTCTGATCACACAACTCACATGTAACAGTAGCAACTGGAATATTCAATCTGGTAAGCCTCTTTTTTGTCAGTAGCCTTCCTTGATGTGCCAACCATATGAAAAAACTATACTTTGGCTGTAAAATGGTCGACCAAATGAATCTAGCCTCTTGTAGTTTGCACTGTGGTCCCGTTAATGCATTATAGCTCCTGGTCACTGAGTACATGCCATTTGCAATTAATTGGTAGTGATCATTAACATACCAATGATTCATGAGTCCTTTGAGGCTATTTATCTTTCTCCAATACCAACTACAATCAGCTGGTGGGTGATAATTCCAGATATCCCTCTCTTCCTTCATATAAACCCCATGCACCCATTTTACCCATAATAAATCCTCCTTTCTAGCTAATAACCATAGTAACTTCCCTACTGCTGCTATGTTCCAATTGCTACAGCTCTTTATGTTTAAACCACCATACTTTTTTGGCACACACACCCTGTCCCATGCCACTAGGACTTTCTTTGATTTTCAATACTCCCCCAAAGATAGTCTCTACATTTTCTGTCTACTGCTTTCAAAATGCTTATCATGTTCCATGCTTTGAATATTTTTGTATATTATCCCGTGTCTTAAGTCGGGGGTATATCGGAAACAGCCTCTCTACTTCTTTAGAGGTAGTGGTATGGACTGCGTACATTCTACCCTCCCCAGACCTCACTAGGTGAGAATATACTGGGTTTGTTGTTATTGTTGTTGGGTTGGGTCAATATGTATCAAGTTAAAAAGACATAAAGAAAAATGTATAGTAAAATTTTATTATTGTGAGAGATAAATATAATGCACTATCCAATAATATTTAATAATATCATATTTTTCATATGCAAATATAACATCCCGTATTTAATTAATATACTATTTCGGTGAATTATCGATGATTACTATTGGATATGATAAAATTATATTAATTTTTATATTAATAACATAATCAATCGCTCTTAATTAATTATTATGAGTCATCTAGGTATTAAGAAAATAAATAATATTTAATGAAAAATAAAATAGACATAAAATGCGAAATTAACTCTTAATGTTTTAAATTAAATTTTCGTCTTTCCAAAGATGATTTTACTATATCACTCCTTATTATAAGTCATTTATGTATTAGAAAAATAAGAATAACAAAATGATATGTCAACATACAATATTTGATTGACTATCAAAATTATATTAGTGCCACATAAATTGGGATGGGACACAAGAAGACATAAAGCAATATATATTATTTGAAAATGAAATAAAAAGTAATGTAAATAATAATAATTAACCAAAAAAAAATTGACTGATTTATGCTGCTTCAATCGTGATTTTAATGTATCACCCGCAATTAATTATTATAAGTCACTTATGTATTGAAAAATTAATAATATTGAATCCACGATTTTATTATATATATATATATATATATATATAATAAGAAATGAATAAAAATTTTCATGATATTTTTTTTTTAAAAATAAAAATTACTACATATACTTAAAGGGCAAAAGAGAAAAAACACACATGAGATAAATGTACAGAAATCAAGAAGCACCAAATGGATTATTAACATTTGTAACATTCAACACATTTTTAAATATTTTCAAATTCTTCTTGAATCAACACATACACATAATAAAAATAATAAATAATAAATAATAATAATTACATTTTACTATATCACCCCTAAGTAATTATTATGGCCATTTAAGCATTGTGCCACATAAGATGAAATAGAAAAATATTATAAATAACAAAGATTAAAAATTTAAATTATTTAAAAAATATAATTGGCTATCGCCGACACAAAACTTTGAACAAGGAGAGTAGCATATATTATTCAAAAATTACATAAGAAGTATTATAAATTATAATGGTTAACAACTTAAAATATCTAAAAATAATTTAATATGTTATATATTTCAAAAAAATTACATGAAAAATACTAGAAATCACAATAATTAACAACTTAAAAAATTTAAAAGATATAAAATATTTGGCCGACTCTTAAAATTATATTAGTGTCACTAAAATTGAAATAGGAGAAAAATATTATAAATCACAATAATTAAAAAATTAAATTATTTTTAAAATATAATTGACTATCAATGCCACAAAAATTTGGACAAGAAAAGTAACGTATATTAATTTGAAAATTACATAAAAAATATTATAAATTACAATAGTTAACAACTTAAATTATCAAAATACATATTAAAATAACATATGTTGAACTCATGCTAGATTCCGGATGAATCCTATAAAACATGTCCAATCCTTTTATTAAATTTTTTATTTAAATTTATCAAAATTGAAAAGATAAATAAATATCTTAATGTTGGGCCCGTGTTGACACGAGCCATGCTCCCCTAGTATATATATATAAAAAGAGGATATTGGATTTTAATAGTCCTCACAACTTTCTTGATCAAATGATGTTGCTACATGTGGCTTTATCCCCTCTAAAATTTTGACATGTAATTGATAAAATTATGATAATTTTAAAATTATTTAAAATTCTCTAAAATTGTGACATGTAGTTGGTAAATTACTTTTTTCCTCTAAAATTGTGACATACAATTGATAAAATTACCCCCCCCCCCCCCCCTCTCCCCCAACACCCCTTCCAAAAAATAAAAATAAAAATTGTGACATGTTGATTAAATTATTTTCTCTCCTCTATAATTTCGATATGTAGTTGATAAAATTATGATAATTTTTATTTTTTTTAAAACCTCTAAAATTGTAACATGTGGTCGGTGAATTACTTTTTCTCTCTAAAATAGTGACATATAGTTGGTAAAATTACTTTTTTTCCTCTAGAATTGTGACATATTGATAAAATTATTTTTCTCCTCTAAAATTGTGACATGTAGTTGATAATTTTTTTCACACATGTTCATTTTTTATTACTTGGGTGCTTGCACTTGGTATATCATAATATGATAAACTACTCTATCTTTTGAGTTTATCTTTTTATTTTTAATTATTTAACTAATCAATAAATTCTCTTAGAAGTTCTTATTATAATATTCTACTTTAGATAATTACATATTACGTAATTAAGTCAATTGAGAATATAAAAATTTTATATCTAATAATACATTTTATCTATTAAATTACTTCTATTTCATTACTTTATTAATGCATCTTTCAATAACATTATTTGTACAAAAATTTTACAATATTTATTCAATGACAAAATTAAAAAGGTTTTTTTTAAGAAAATATCTCTACCATGTTGATTTATCTTCAAATAATTAAAATAACCTTTAAAAAATTAATATATATACATATTTCTATTTTACATGTTTTTAAGAATTTATCTTATTTATTATTATTTTTTGATGCACTCCACTTTATGTTATTTTTATTTATTATTAAAATTTATTCTTTTATGAGTTTAGTAAAAAATGTAATAATAAAGTTTTAAAAAGATAAGATCTTTTATATAATAATCGTTCTTTAAAAAGCATATTGTGATTGTGGAGAACTTTCTTTTGTTGGATGAACATTTCATAACTCTTCTTCCTTTTTTTTACTATTTATCTGAAATAATATTTTGTGAAAGAAGTTTGTACAAATACTTTAGGAATAAAGAAGAAGTAAAAAAGAATAGTTAAAATTGTTTTGGACATTTATGCTTATATAAGTTTATATTTTATTTATGATGAACCAATTATAATTTTCATGTAATTTATTTTTTAATTACTTTTTATGAATTGCATATAATTTTTTGTAGACAATTTCATTCACTGCTTATGAAATATTACTAATATATTTTAAATAGTGAAATTTAAAATTATTGCTAATGTTAAAAATGAAGGTAGTGTATCTATCATTATCAAATAATTTAAAAATATCTTTTTTGTTAATTGAAAATTAATATTTTTAAGCATAAATTTTGTAAGAAGAATTAATTGATTCTTGAGGTTCATTTTAACAAAAATTAACTTTTTTCTTAATTTTGTATAAAATTAAATTTAAATCATCACATTTATTTAGCAAAAATTTACGTCCTTTTGTCAAATTGTAATTTTTTTTTTTTTACATATTTTAAATTGTGTAATTATAAAATATCAAATTTCTTAAATTCGAGCCTCAAAAAACTAGTAACATCATATAAGCGAGGATCCCTCATTTTCGTCATTCTCACAAGGGTCCTATTGTAATTTTATATTTAATGCTTTATAGATGGCTACTCTAATTTGACTTTTCATTACATTGCCCTCAATTCAATGTCACTCATTCTCACATGCAATCTTATAATTGGTGTGTTGGTGTATTGTGTATTTTTTAAAAGTTTTTTTTTTTTTCAATTTTTTCATATCTAGGATTCGAATTCGAGACTTCTGATTAAGGAAGGAGCAATTTCATCTGCTGCACCATATCTTTTGATCGTTAAAGATCTCTTTTACCGTGGCTCTACCTTTATCTCTTGAAGGTAGTTCTTACTTCAATTGTCTCGTACTACTCTTATTTTATATTACTTGGCTCCTATTGATTTGATATATTTAGTTTTTATAAAATTTTAATTCGGTGTATTTTTACTTAATTAATCTTATTATTGATGTTCATTTATCTAATACTAATTTGTATAGTTATTTAACAGTTAATACTAACGGTAGTATGAAAAAAATAATAAAACTCTCTTAATTTATTAAAATAGACAAGTAAAGTTAATTTGTTTTATTTCTAGTATCAGGGTCAAATAAAATGAAACAAAAGAAGTACTATATATTTTTTAATAACCTAGCTTCTGTCCATGAATTTTGTGAGTAATTTATGAAAATTTGTCTTCAAATATCTATCTTGCCAAGAAATTTGACATTTTCTTAAAATATGATCTTCAAATTTATTCATAAAGCTTTAAACGATTTTCATGTAAAATGCATGTTCAAACACATTTTCAAATTCATTTAATATTTTAATTTTTTCAAGTAAAATGCATGTTCAAGAACATCTTTAAATTTCAAAAATCACAATTTTAAAAACTCAAAATTTTAATTTAATAAATAGAACTACTTGCTGACAATTCTAAAAAATACAATAATATTTTTCAATTTATGATCTTCACCAAGTTGTAATTATTATATTTGGTCACTTTAGTTTATAGAATATTAAATCACTTCAATTTCTTGGGATCTTTCGAAAGCAATCTCCTTATCTTAACGAGGTAGGAATAAAATCTACTTTTACTCTCTGAACTTCACTTATGAAATCACATTGAATATATTGTTGTTAAATCACTTATGTCCCTTAGTATTTGTCAATTCTACTTCATCATAAATAAATGCTTCTTTAAAAATCATCTAATTTCATAACGAAGAATTTTAATAATTATTAAAACTTGTATATATGATTAACTTTTAAATTAATTATGTAGTAGAAAAATACAATACAAATTATATTTATTTAATAAAAATTACATGCTGCTTTTGATATCTTGAATTTGGTCACGAGCCTCCTCAAACTAGTATCAGAATAGCCAAGAGACCCCTTCATAAGCATCGACCATATCCAACTTCAATATCACATTGCCTTTAATATTGGGTCTACATCATCATGAGTAATTCATGTACCAAAATTATGTTCTCAGTAATAGATCCTCCCTTAATAAAATCACTTTGATTGAGAAAAAAAGAGCACATTGCATCTACTTATATGATTATTGAAGCATCGAGGAGAGGAAACCTCAAAAAGCATCACAAACAGGTGTTAATGAACCACTATAAAAGATTAGTCCCACATAATAACACAATTAAAGCTAGGATTATCTCAATTCCAAAAATATTCTAATATTCCTAGCTATAAAAACTTGCGAGTAAAACTATCTAATCTTGGCGAACTATCTGAATCCATGAAGAAAACACAAGGTAATTAATCGGTTCCTCTGAAATCATGGGATCAATAATGTGAAGATCCTTAAAGTAGTCATAATTAGGAGTTTTGCAAAAGATGTCCCTGAAGTAAGAAATTGCAACTTTGGCCACTTCTTGCAAAAGATCCTATTGATTATATTCATCTTGATTTTTGTAAGTGTCTATATTCCTTCTCTAGTCTTTAATCGCACTATAGAATCATCTCAAGTAGAAATAAGGTTCTCGATCATGAGCATATTATTCAAATTTGATTGAATATAAAACATATGCACACATATCTAGTGTTATTACATGTGATTTTTGCACCATTAAAGATTGAATTTTTAAATTTAGTTCACCTGATAGAGAATCACTTGAACCGTTTCATTTAAAATTAAAATTATTATAAAAGAGTAAAAGTAAAGTACATTATAGTTGATGTACTTTTATCATTCGATATGAACTCCCATAGGATTTGGTTTCTTTTTCTTGAAATCATCCGAGGATGTGGTTAAATGAATGTTATTAGAAGTGAAGTCAAGATCAGTTTCTGGATTTAAGAACTTGCCACTAAGCCATATCTTATTTTGTTATATTGAGTTAACGACTAAATTTGTAGACATATATCTAATGAATTTTTTATATATATAAATACAAGGTCTGATTAAAAGCAATCATGATAAGATGTTATGATAACGAGTACAATCAGGCTTGAACGTCGCTAGATCTTGTTTGATATATTTATTTTTGAGTTTCAATCAGATCTTTTCCTACTTTCTATTTTTCACTATAACATTCAAGTTTTTCTTGAAACTGACTATAATATTTTATTAACTAATATCTTTTTAATAGTAGTATTTTATCATAACAATTAAAAAAAATTTGAACTGTCAACATTATCATTGAGAAATTTGAATGTATTTTAGTCACTTTGTTTGCACATACTATGAACCCAAACAATAATACAAGTCTAATGTCTTGTTTACATCAAAGCTGCATCATTAGCTTGTCACCGCTACACTCTTTATACAAGTACCATTTGTAGTTCTGTCCTTATTTGTGTAAGAATTAAAAGAGAGTAAAAGTTCATTTGTCTTTATACTTGATTCCATTTCTCAACTGTGCTTTCGGTTACAAAACTTCAAAGTAATATTGACTAACAAGACTTACTGAAATTTAGCAACAACAATATATATGTGTTCACGCTTAAATTGTTTCAAGTGTGAAAACAATATATTGTTGTTGCTAAATTTCAAATACGACCTTGTGACATTTAGCAATAACAATAGATTGTGTTGCTAAAGGCCAAGTACGACATATATGTATATATAACTATCTCTCTCTATATATTTACACACATCAAGTGTATATTCCAAGTGTAAACACAATATTTATTGTTGCTTGTGTTGCTAAAGGCCAAGTACGACATATATGTATATATAACTATATCTCTATATATATATGCACACAGCAAGTGTATATTCCAAGTGTGAACACAATATTTATTGTTGCTAAATGTCAAGTATGACCTTGCTAGTCAATAATTACTTTTACTCTCTTTTTCATCCTTACACGAATAGGCACAAAACTACAAAATGTACCACTAAATATTTTAGCCGTGATGGAAATATTGGAGTGTGAACACAATAGATTAGTGTAATAACCCATACTCCAAAAAAAAAAAAATCCTACAATTCATTATTTCCATCATATATTATAGGATTTTTATAATATGGATGTACCAGGGGCGGATCTATGCAGGTGGATTGGGGTGTCGCAGCACCTGCACTTCTCGATTGAAATCCTGTAAATTTATATATATATTTGTATATTTGTATCAGTTAACGTATAATTATTATGCTTGGTACCCACACTACAAAGCGAGTTGACAGTGCAAGTGGTTGAGACGATTGGGTTTAACCCAGCAACGCAGGTTCGAACCCAGCTTAGGACTCTTTTTTAGCATTATACTTTCTGCTTTCTCATTAAAAAATCGAACGCAACTTAGGACTCTTTTTTAAATTGTTTTTTAGCATTATACTTTCTGCTTTCTCATTAACAAATAAAATCCAGTTATGTAGAGTAGAACCCTTGACCTCTTTTAATAAAACCGTTAATGACACTAACTAGGCAAGCCTTCATGCTATACCAACTTTTGTTGATATATATAATTATAGTTTACTTTGTGAATATTGACTCCACTATCCTAATATATTGTACGGAGTATACGTTATTGTTCAAAACAAGGTGACACCCAGAGCTTCCAAATCCTGGATCCGCCTCTGGATGTACCACCGAAAAGGAGAAAAAAGAAGTATTAATGAGAAGTGATTCTTGTTTTCTTTAGATGAATAATTCATTATTCAACTAGATATACTTTCCCCGTTTTAAATTATCTATCCCAAATTTTCTAATTTGATTTCTTATTTTACTTGTTTTTTTCATTAATCAAGAAGAGATAATTTTTTTCCATGTTTTACCCTTTGCATCAATTACTTTTTCTTCAAATTAAAATGTAAACCTCATTTAATAGGGGTACTATGGTAAACTAGCCATTTTATTAATTATTTTTTTAATCAATATGCCATCTCAATTTGGGACAGATAATTTGAGATGGAGGAAATATTATTTAGCCTTTTTAAAGCGTAGGTGCCAGCAAATAATATTGGATCAATTCTAACAATATATATATATGTATATATATGTATATATATGTATATATATGTATACCTAATTTGTGGATTCAGGTGAACCACATATAAGGATATAAATTCACCTTATATAAATATATAAGACTAGAAAAAAAGTTATTGAATTCACATTAATTTAATCCGCTCCTGTTTGGCAACAATAATAAAAATAAGGTTTACTTATTTCAAGTATATATATATATATATATGAAAAGACTATGGATTTAGGTGAACCACATATGAGGATATAAATTAACCTTATATAAATATATAAGGCCCGGAAAAAAGTTATTGAATTCACATGAATTTAATCCGCTCCTGTTTAGCAACAATAATAAAAATAAGGTTTACTTATTTCAAGTCTCACCAATTCTCAATTAAGTTACTTGATTTGAAAGGGAAACTATGAATGGAGTTTGAGAATTAGATTTAACTTATATACTGAGGATTAAGTAAAGAATGTTTCTAATAAATATATAAACTCAGTTATCCTCCAGGATACTGATTTATATTAGATAATTACTTATAAGTACTTTTAAGTGGCTTAGTGGCATATATGAGCTCTTGGACAATCAATTTATAAAAGTTAAATAAGTTTATACTTATAAATATCTTTTAGGAGGCTATACAATAATAATAACATATTCATTATAGTTCTATAAGGATCTTATCCGTATCTTTGTGGGATAAAAAGATATTTTTAATAGATTATCGGTTCAAGAAAATTATTTTTTTAATTGGTTTGGATGAAAAGAAATAAATAAAAGTTATGATGGAAATATTGAAGAAAAAAAAAGTAGCAATGAAAGAAGTAAAGATAACCACAATTACAAGAAAATAAGGGGTCGTTTGTTTGGGAAACAAGTTATCTCGGAATTAATTATTTCGGAATTAGTTATTTCACCCTTAATAAGGTTGGATAAAAATAACACTACAATCCCGATATAACTAATCTGAGAATGAGTTATCTTATGCATTCTATCCCAGCCAAACATTGGATAAGCTCATTTTAAAATTAATCAAAAATTAATTATCCCTCATCACTTGTATCAAATGAGCCCTAACTACTGTAATAAAAACGAAGAATAAGCTATTGCTAGCGTAATAATAATACTAATAAGAGAACGGATAGATGCTCCAACAAGAAGGCTACGATATTGTGCTCAGATTCAACATAAATACAATTATCTTGTTAAATTGATCTTAGCTAAAAATGACAAATAAACACCACTTTTCCAAATGAGAAATTTCAAAGTATGACAAGCATGATGTTCTAAATTGATATATATGCTAATTATAGTGGGTACAGGCAACACATAATGCTACATATTTCTTCTTTATACATAGAAAAGATAAGCTCTTTCCAGCTTATACAACTTTATGGTCAGTACATTTGATTCCTTACTTAATTTACCTTCAGAAACATGCATGTGAACATGGAAAAAGAAATTATCTTTCTCAAGTTTGAAATAAAAAAGACAGTAAAAATATTAGAGCAAACAACAAACAATCACTCAAAAAAAATAAAAAAAAGAATCAACTATTGTGAATTATATTCGCTGTAGCTTTATTGCTAAACACTCCATTCACTTCGTTTTACTTGGCCTAGCCTTACTAAAAGTACATGTTCAATTAATTGTCCAACTTAAGAAATCAATATAAGTTTATCATTTTTTTCAATATACAAAGTATTAGTCTTCGAATTTAGATTTTCAAATCATAATTAATAAGGTTAATTTAATAAAATAAACTCCTAATAAATATTTTTGTAAGAGAGTGTCAAGCGAACACTAACCAAACACAATGAATGGATTTTTATTTGTCTATTTTTTACCCCATTGTGTGAGAATATATCAAGTATGTTGTTGTAGTATTCACATAAGTTGTCCATAGCTAATTCATGATTTTCGTGATAAGTATGAACGCAATATAAGCCTTTTCCCTTTGAATCTTTAAAATTGCAACATAAATCAACCAGTTACCTGTTTCTTCACCTGTTCTAAATATAAATTTTATAATTTTGAAAATATAATAGGTTACTTGCCGTGATGGACCTAGCATTCATCAAGGGAATTTAGGATATAATACTCCAAATTGAATAGGTTACATAGCTAGTTACTCAAAAATTGTATCTGCCACTCTATTAGATGTCCTAGCTTCATGGTGTATCAGCGTGATCCCCAACTCCTGTAGAAGATCACTGCACAAAACCATCAAGTTAGTGTCAGGAACTTGTGAATCATTCAGAGCTGAAACTAGCATAGCAGAGTCAGTGGCTACAGATAATTGTTTGCATTTCATATTTTTTGCCATTTTTAGCCCCAGGAATAGTGCAGTAGTTTCCGTGTGCAGAGGTGAATGACCCGTGAATTTAGCACTAAATCCACAAATCCATTCTCCATGTTGATCTCGAAGTAAACCCCCGCCTCTCCGTCTTTAGTATTATAATCAAAGGAACCATCTACATTAAGCTTCAATCCTTGTTCTGGGGGAATCCAGCAAGCCAGGAGTACCTGAAGGGTTCCTGGTGACCGGCCCAGTTTTCCCTGCAAGTAAAGTTAAATTATAAGAAATTGAAACTGCAATTTGTAAAGGTTATAAGCGTCCGCTAATTGCTATCAATAAATATTGGAGGTTTTAAAGCCCCCAAAATTGCAATGTTAATCTCCACAATTTATCAATTTTTAAGTGAATTCATATAAAATATAATATTTTCTTTTGATTTGTAAAAGTAAAAATGATGAAGAGATGTGAGAGGTGTAATTGTGTACAAAAATGAGTTGATTTGTAGTGCTATTAAAATGGAGTAATAAGTAAACTCATGAAAAAGGCAGCACGATTCAAAATACGTAAAAAAAAAATGTATTAACTTTATATATAATATAGTTTTTCGATGAAGGAGTTCAGTGCACCCTAGCTCTATTACAATACTTGCTACAATAGACTATAAATATGATATGATGGTAAAAATTTCTTACACTGGCATTGTATATAACTTAAAGGTATATACAACAACTTGCATTTAAAGTTGGCCTCAGCTTCAACTTTCACAAACTCGTCTTTACTTTGTTAGTTGAACACTCTAACTTATAAGATGATCATCTTAACATGCACCTACAAATTTTATGTGTCACGTTAGTATAGGGTGTTTATGAGACACAATTAGAATGAGTGAGAATGTTTAATTTAGTTTCCCGTTGAGACCAAATATGTCTAAATATACATTCTTGATCTCAACTAGAGATGTCTAAATATATATTGTCAAAGTTGGAGTGCATACTTGTTGGCTGAAGCAAACCTTAAATGCAAGTTCATGTATTATGCCTAACATAAACTTTAACTTCATTAGGGATGATATCATCGTCTCCTCAACAATAAAAGTAAATGAGAAAAATCCTTACAACTAACTTTAACCTCATCAAACTCCCATATCTGTTCTATTTATATAGCACTACCAATCAACTCATTTTTGTACACAGCTACACCTCTCACATTTCTTCTATCTTTTTTCCTTTTACAAATTAAAAAAAAAAATGAAAGATCAATTTCGTGAATTAACCTTTAAGGAATTTCTTGAAGAGATAACAAGGCAAGAACAAAGTTTTTTTCAGAAAAAAAGAGCTGAAATGCTTAAAGAAAATCCTGAGTTATCAATAAAAGACCTTTTTCCTCCAATGCCAAACAAAACTACTAGTAAAAATAATGCTTATAATGCATCTACTCCAGAAACTGAATTTGAGCAAGCAAATTAATGTCAGTGAAAAGATGCCAACTGGTGATATTGTTGTGAATGAGATGCAAAAAGGTATTCTTACTTTTTTTTCCTTTGTGTAAACGTCTTTGATATGATAAAAGTCATTTTTCACGAGAAGTATTTTTAGGAGTTTTTGTTTTTCAATTTTCCAAATTTTTTTTTTTTTCGATCGGAAGTGTTTTTTCTGAAAAATGTTTTTGAGAAATTGGACCACTAATAAATTAAGTATGGTATTTCTGATGGAAAACATTTTTCAAAGAAAATAATGCATGGACAGGTAAAGATCACAGACTAAGGGAGTAACATCTTAAGTCTTATCAGTTAGTAATGACGGAAGTCGTTTTTTTCTTTTTGATGGAAAACGACTTTCTCATGAAAAATAGTTTTTCAGAAAAATGACACATATGCTAAAGCAAATACACCAGTAATTAATTACATGTGGCCTCAATAACATGGTGGATTTTTTATTTTTTTTTTAAATTTGGGTTTTGGGCAATATACATTTTACTGTTTTATATTTCCATTGTGATACAGGTAAAGGACAAAAAGAAGCAAAAGCTTAGAAGGAAGATGGTAGCTAAAAGTTGAGAATCAAGTGTTAAATGAAATGGAATTGTAAATAAATAAATGAAGTAAAAAAAAACTAGCCTCAGTCAGTGACTTTGCTTTAAGAAAATTAAGTCAAAATTACAGAAAAATGGAATTAATGTGATGCATGTCTGTATCTATGTCTGCATTAAGTTAAATAAACATCATCTGATGATGTCTTGTTTAGTAATTTTTTCCTCACTTCCTATATTTTAGTTACATTTTTGCCTGTATATATTGATCATCGAATTAACCTAAGAATGCTTCATATTTTTTTAATTAAAGCTTCAAAAGGAAAATTCAATCTAGGATAACAGATAAGCACACAATTGGAAACTCCAAAGTTGAGATGGAGTAGCATGTTTGGTACAATGAAAGTCCTCAAAATATTTTTTTAGGAACAAATTTTTGCTTTTTGATTGGTGAATAAAAACTACTTTTTAATAAATCAATACAATATATTCAGTGTAACTTATAAGTGGGGTATGGGAAGGGTGATGTATAGTATGTGTTACCATTGGACAGAATAAGCAATACCACAAAGCAAAAGAAAACAAGAAGAAGGCACACAGATTTGCGTGAAAATCCTTGACGGGAAAAACCATGGGTAGAAGAGGAGAATTCACTATAATGGAGAGGAGTACAATAATGAGACGAAAGTCTCAGTGACATATTTTTATGTTGGGTCCAAAATGACCCACTAAATGCACTTATATAATACGTGCGTACAAATAAATTCTAAGCCCAAAAACATACAGGTCCATACCCCCGATCCTTCCGCTACCACCACAGACCCCACAAAAAATCACCAACATGGGTCGCACCGCAAACTTTTCAGAGCCAGATCAACAAAATTCGGTTCACAAGCTCTAACAGTATGTATGAAGTATTACCCCTAATTTGAGAAAATAAAGAGGATGTTTTTGGTAGACCTCCGGATTAAGTTATTAATATCAAAATCGAGTATGCAAACAAATATAGTAATAAAGAATCCATACAAGAAACAAATGGAGAAGAGAACAATATAGCACCAAAAAATAAGCAAATAATACGATAGTCAAAGACAAAGAGATACTAAAATCTGAGACCAAAATAGTAGGAGAGTAGAAAAACTAATACTGATAATAAAATTAGGCTGTTTGGTTTTAGTGAAATGTGAAAAAAAAAATGAAGGAAAAGTGAAATGTGCATTCACTTTATGAAAAGAATGTTGGTGGGAGAAGAAAACATTCTTATGCTTAAATATAAAAGTATTACTCCATGTGGATAGCGAGACAAGAAGAAGGCAAACCACCAGTTGGCGCTCGCTTGGCTTCGACTTTCAATTTGAATTTGTCAAAGGATCGAGAGATTATCTCTTTTATAAATTTCATTTGGAACTTGAAAGTTAATGACCTGCGCGCACACTGCAGATGCCAGCGTAGGTAGGATGAAGCTTACTAGTTTTAGTGATAAGATAACCTGCAATTGCATGTGGCCCATCTACGGTCGCAAACAGGCTTCGCGGGTTGGAGATGATCCAAAACAGTGTGATCTTTCATGAGTCATTGCTTTCTTTCTGAAGCACCATCTTTTGATTATAAATACTGATTTTTTCCTCAGGTAAAGGAATAGAGATTTTAAAGTAAGAACACTCCCTTTTTTTTAAAAAATTCAAGTGTGATTTACAAATCGTTGAGTGAGTTCGTAGTTCGATAAATTTGAGGTACCAGTATTTGATGAAATGAATCATTTTGTGAGGATATATTCCATTAGCCTCGGGTATTTGAGGAGAATAATTTTCTTAAGGACACATCGTAAATTTGGTGGACTTGATTCTTTCTTTCTTCATCTCTTTCTTATGTTTTTTTTCTAATTTTAAAAAAATAGTTTGAACTTCTTTTGTTATTTTTGAAATTGTTGTTGATGTTCATGTTGTAAATATAGATTGTATCCGAAAAAAAATAACAATGTTCGACTACTTATTAACCTTTTATCATAAATTTTGACATTCAAAACTTTCTATCTAAGATCATGTCCTCGCGGTAAGCTGGGTGTATTAAAGATCAATAGTAACAATATTGGCAAATGAAAGAATGTTTTGGCAAAAGATGATATGATCTCTATTCAAATATTGTATTCATCAAAATACAACACAATATAATACATTATGAAAAAACAATCCAAACATGTTGTTAGTGACTAGAGCCATTTTTAAAACTTAAAAATTTAAAATTTATAGACCACCTCTGTAATTTATCTCAAATTGACTTTTTAAAACGTGTCTAGATTGATCAAAGTTCAAAACAAACACCTACCCAGAGGGAAAAACCTCAAAAGAAAGAAAAAGGATACTTCCAATTGAGAAGCATCTGTAAGTAACAAAAACTGACTCGGATTTGTTAGATTAACTGAATCCAATTTGAAAGTTTCAAAATAAGACAAAGTTTGGTACTTTTTGTCAAGTAGGTAAAAATACAAAACATTAAACGTTATGTAAGTAGTAATTGTCAGGCCATTATAGGAAAATGCAAGTAATTCAATGCTGAAAAAAAGAATTTGTGAAAGGGCATATTATGTAGCTTGACGTAACTCATAAAGTTATTGCTATCTGATTAGAAGGACACACAAAATATCAATTACAGCCCCTACGATTTCATTTTCATACCCATCACCTACGTTATTATAGGCCTATGCCATGTTTTCTCCCTCCATGTATTGAATTCCTACATCAACAAATTCATAACAAAGTAGTCATTCTCAAACTTGACCCTTCTATATACATGGTATACGATGAATTCCACCATATCATGCAATTGTAAAGGAAACTCAAGAATTGGTTGAGGAGTTTAAGAATAATTATCGTCACATTGTTGTCCATGATGTGATAGTAAGGTTAACTGAAATTGTTGGTGGTAAGTCTAACCAGGATTGTTACGTAGTTGATATGTTCATATATTGATGTATCTTTATTCATTACCCAGTATTTTGATAGGTGTATTTGTTCATACGAGTTGTTGATGTCTTGTTGCACATCAACGGGGCGGTGTTAGGTGCTAGAAACAAGTCAGATATGTTGCATTAGCAAGAGAGTCAAGTTAAATTATTATGATTGTTGTATTTGTTTTTCAATGCAGCTCACATCAGTTCACGAGTAAGCTACTCTTTCCTTGCTCATATGTGTTTCACGAAGATTGCATTAAAACCTGGTTAAAGAGGGCTCATATGTGGCCTATTTGCGGTTATGATCTCCTAGATACTAGCTAAACAAGAATTAGCGGCAGCTAACTTATCTAAATTTTGCTAGCAAAGAAGCATTTGTTGGATTTGTCTTTGTTTTGTAACAAATAGTTGATAGTTGAGAAAGTTGATTTGAATAAAATTACACTTTGAACAAAATATACTTTAAAATCTTTTTTCCACTGTTGTTATACATTGTTAAATTCAGGCTAATAAGCTTTTGCAAGAGATTTCACGGGGCATGTCTATTTTGGCAACATTATTTAATCTGTATTTTTTGTTCGAAGTTCATACATATAACTTAAGTTCAAAAAGCAATGATTGGAGTCAGGCAAAAATTCGCCCATCACATCAGTCATGGATAGCCGGTTACACGTCTGACCGAGTTTATTAGCATTTGCTCAAATAATTTGTATTAATAATTTTGTTAAGTACAGATATTAAATTTAATTAGAACCCAATTATCATCATTTAGAGTCATCATTCGAAAATACCCAGAATGACGTATAACACTTCGGACACATGATCAGTTAGACTTTATTAACGCTTGATTTGCTAAAAAGTAAATGCAATTTTTCCAAATTAAATAAATATGTCTTGATATACTTCTATTACTCCCTCCGTTTCATATTAGTTGGCCCCTATGAACTTAGTATATTCATTAAGAAAATATTAATTAGGGGTTTATTTATTAATTAGTCTTATTAATTATGCTTTAAAAATATAAATTTGAGTAAGTACACTTTGTTTAGTCATTTAATGTTAAGGATAGGATTGAAAAAACATAGTAAAATCCTCTTGATTTCAAGGGACAACTAAAATGAAATAAATATTTTTAGAAAGAGGGAATAGTTCAAGAAGCCAAGTTTGCACCCCAAGAAAAAAAAGTTCAAGAAGCCAAGTACACTCAATGTGATCACAAAAAATATTATTAATAACGAACAACAATAATCACTTTTAAGGCTATAATTGGAATCTTGTGCTCATGATCTAAATGTTTATATTATATTCTCTTAACAAGAAAGAAGGACTTTATTACGTCCCTTTTCAAGCCTAACATTTTTCATCATCCTTTTTATAATTTGAAATTAGTTTTGAAATGTATGATGGACATAATTAGATAAATGAACTCATTGCATAATTCAAACAATCTTCTTAATTGGTCAAAGAAACTTTTATCTAATTATCATTAATTATAAATGTAGTCCAACTCATTATCTCTGAGTAGTTTGCAATTAATACAATTTGTTGTAACGACTCATTTCGGCGTTATTAAATTATTCGTAATAAATTAATAAAAATTCTTAATTTTCATTCCTCAAATTAACTTAGGTTCAAAATAGCCAATATTTTATTTATTATGTCACCTTAAATTTTTTTGCGAACATTCTAGCCTTCGGATGTGTGTAGATAGACTCAAGCTCGATGAAGTTAATTATTCATGAGTGTTAATATCAATAATTTAGTATGAAAGTTCTTTAGGTATGAATTAAGGTCCTACAATATCCCTAACACAAAGTTAAGTATAAAACTTTTTTTCCAATACAATTTCGATATGAGTTTTTTATTAGGGCCAACTTCAAATGATCATATCTCAAAGAATATAAGGAGTTAGGGGTCCCATTACCTATCAAATCAAATATCTCTTAGTCCTCTTTCCAACGTAACAAACTGTTCCTCAATCCGAATTCGAAGTAAAAAGTTATGACTCTTTTACTGAGCACTGTCCGGACTAAAATGGAATTTTATTACAGCGAAAATTCTGGTTGTATTTAAATTAGTTTCAGTCGTATTTTAGGTCCAAAAACCCCAAATTTCATTCCCCAACCCAATAGAGATGATTTGCCAAAGTGTAAGATGAAATTTGTTTGTGGAGGTAAGTTTTTCCATTACTTTCTTCGTCTTTTAATTCTTTAATATCTTAGAATTCTTAGAAAGACCTTTAATGGTGGAATTCTTTTGGGAATACTCATGGGTGTTTTTAATATGATCTAAAGCTAATTCTAAACTATAAATTAAAGATTCCTAACATGGATTTCATAAACTAGATTATGAATTTTGATGGTTAGGAACCTTGAATTTCGTAAAGATGAGACCTTTAGTATAAAAACTCCATTAATGGAGATGAGTTAAGCTTGAAAGAGCTAATTAATGATTAATTGAACTTGGGGAATGATATAAACCTTGAATCAAGGGTAGAATTAGTGGGTTTGAATCCCAAGATATTTGATTAAAGAGTAATTACTTATTACTCTTATAATTGCTTGATTTTTAGATGATTGGTTATTCCAAGGCATGAAGGAAAGGAAAGAGCATCTTTGTTGCAACTTTTTTTTTTCAAAAGCTTGGCGTCCAGGTAGGTTAGGTTTAATGAGTAGAAGATTATGTTAATTTATATTTTCATGATTTAGAATTGATGGGAGAAAGCATGTCTAGGCTCGCCGGCATGGAGTTGAGGTGGATAAAGACACAAGATCTTAACTTTAATCCTGAAAATTATATTATTGATTAATTATGTGATATTTGTGACATTATGTGCTATGTGCTGCAATGAGATTGTTGTAAATGAAGGGTGTGGACATGATAGTTCGTAGTTGTTCTGACGATGAACCTAGTTAAATTATAATGATATTAAGTTGTATGTGTTGGGCAATAATATGGTGAGGAGAACTATGCTAGGATTAAGTACTGATGAGCATAGTAAGATCTAAAAGATAGATGACTTGAATCAGTGTGATGATTGTATTATATGGCAAGAGGTAGTGACATTTTAATAATTAATGAGTAAGTAATACTCCAATGGTGACTTGCATGCTTAAGTGTTAAATTCTGATTTATTTTATGATATTCTTGTTTTGGTATTGATAAAAGCACTTTATCTATTGGATGCCCATAAGAGGCTAAATTGGTGATAATGATGATTTATTGAAAAGTGCCTATGAAAGGCTTATTTGATAATGATAACTCCTTGTATTAATACCATGAATGGCTTGTTGACACATGTATAAATGATTATTGAAATTTACTTGATGGAATTGTCTCATAACTTTAAGTGTACTTGTAAACTTGATACATTGTATTGTATTTTGTGAAGAAGTGTAAATTTGATATTGATATTACTTATTTATGGTGGATTGGGTACCACGTCGGTACTGATATGTATGTGTTGGATCGGGTACCACGCCGGCATGGATATGTAGATGTTGGATCGGGTACCACGTCGGTACAAATATGTATATATTGGATCAGGTACCACAACGATATGAATATATGTAAGTTAGATCGAGTACCACGTCGGTACGAATATGTATATGTTGGATCGGGTACCATGTCGGTATGGATATGTATATAATGGATTGGGTACCATGCCGGTACAAATATGTATGTGTTGAATCGGGTACCACGTCGGTATGAATATGTATAGGTTGGATCGGATACCATACCGGTACGGATATGTGTATGTTGGATCGGGTACCATGCCGGTATGGATATGTATATAATGGATCGGGTAACACGCCGGTACGGATATATATATGATAGATCAGGTACCACGCCAGTACGAATATGTGTATGTTGGATCGGGTACCATGCCGATATGGATATGTATATGATGGATCGGGTACTATGCTGGTACGAATATGTATATGGTGGATCGGGTATCACGTCGGTATGGTACATGGACATAGATTGTTCCCTGCAGGTCATGACTATTTGGGAAAAAATAAGTCCTATAGCATGTGTGTACATATTTGTGTTGGGTCTGTGGATTTTTACAGTATGGTTAATACTCTTGATAGTTATGTGGCTTGTTTGTGAGCACTGTTTTATCTGTTATTGCTGTATTGTAGATTCATTTGGTATTTGATTGTGTAATGTGTATTTGAAGAAGTGAACCTTTGTACTTACTTATATGTTGGTTGACTTGCTTCATTTATACGTGTTTTAATCATAGATTACCAGAATGGCTAGTTATCATTCTTTAATATTACATGAGAGCATTTGGTTGTTAGCCCGACAGTTTAGTGTGGGTTGTCTATGATTACGGGCTTGTTCCTGTGAATATGAGTAATGAAAAAAGATAAGGTGAATAAAGAAGAATAGTGATGTATTAGCGTTGAATTGTGGTTGATTGTGTGAATTAATGAGGCTAGAGTATGTTAGTAGTGAATATAATACTGATGGAGTTGGAAGAGTAATTGGATGATGTAACTTATATAGGTAAAGTAATAATGTTATTACAGCCTTGGTTGAATTATATTCATTCAAGATGTCATAAATTATTTTTCTTAATTCAATTTTATGATTATATGAACTAACACGGTCGGCCGATGATGCCTACCAGTAAGAGTGGTTGTACTGACCCTACTCTTCTACATACCTTATTGGGGTGTAGACTGAATGCAGGTTAGTTTGCAGGTACTAAATGGATGATGACATTCAACACTAACTTCTGCACTTTCTACCTGACAGATATTAGAATCCTTATATTATTTATTTCATTGTCAGTCTATGTTGTAATAGGTAGCTCTTGTACATGTCGACCAAGTCTTGGGATAGCGAAGGGCATTTGTAAGAAGTTTTTGAAAAAGTTTATTTATTGGTATTTAATTTACTTTATTATATTTAATTCAATATTTTCTTAAAAACAAACGTCTTCCGTATATTTTTAGTTGGTTAATAAGGGTTCTCCTGACTACTTAGAATAGCATACATGTCCGCACGACCCGTTAGTCTGGGTCGTGACAATTTTTTTAGTAATTTGCAATTAATATACAATTAAGCTATGCACATTTCTCATTTTAAAATATTGCATAGGTTAATTAATATGACTCAAGATAAACATATAATCCTAATATCAATTTTGAAATTATTTACTAACCTCTTTACTCAACAGAAATTTTAGATAAATGTTAATCTTGAATAATATTTTTTTTCGTTTTACAAGGACATTAATAAGTGTTTAATTTTAAAAAAATATGAAATATATTGTATCAAAGCCTTAGGTAATTAAATAACCTGATTCAAAATGTAGTGTGTACGATACTGATTATTGGAATAATCATCAAATTAATGGTATAGATTTTCTTTTTTCTATTATATGGATATCCACTGTTGAATTTAGTTTCCCCTCCGAACAATTTATTGTCACTCTCTTTCAGTGGGTGATTGACTACTTATCGTGAGACAGGATCATCGATCACATATATTGATTCGACGAATAATCACGGTGAATAATTATTGTGGTTTATTACACATGTAAGTGTACGTGATCGTACAAGTAATATAGTGACACAAAAGAATCAGATATCGAACCCACGAGGACTACTTGATTAGTAATTTACTTAATTTCAGTTCCGACAATATTATATTCAAGTATTTCAGAGGATCAAAATAGTTGTAACAATTTAATGAATATTTTAACAAATAAATAAATAACAAAGTGTGTCGATCGCAACATAATCTAAGTTGTAAACAATACGAGAGAGAATTCCAGGGTTGAGGCACTCTTAACAATCCTATAAATCTCTATTCTTATCGTGGTTGTGTTGATTATTGGGTTGTTGATTCGCAGGGTTTAGATTACGATCATGGTCTTCCGAGCCTCTAATCTTCTACCTAAAAGGACATTGCAACTACATCATTGAGTTGGAATACAATAGTCCATTTAGATGCTTTAAGTTATCTTCCTACATTTGAACCAAACAAGGCTTCTAGGGATATTCCTATTCCAGCCGCTACTTCAAATCCTTTGTTCTATAAAGGAATAAGAACTTTCTTCTTAGACTCTTCAATCTATCTTGATAATTCTCCTTTCGGGTTCAGAAAAAGATTATGGATGTATTTTAATGATGGTCATTCATTAAAATAGTAAAAATAAGAGACTAAGAACAATCCATGCGATAAATCAACGTTAACCGCTCTAAGAATATCAAAATATAATCATGTGTTCGGCCTCAACCCTAGAATAAGGGTGTTTAGACACCCATGTTCGAAATTAACACCAAAGAAATATAATTAATTGTACAAAAATCAATTTTGAAAGACTAAAAATAAAAGAACCCAAATAATACTCTCGTAATTGGTTTTGCTTTGCTTTTTCGTATGCCAAAGATGTTTATAAATTGTATTGAGTGTCCCTTTTATAGTAGAGATTGATGCATGAAAATTAGTCTTCATCGTGTCATTGACATTATCATGGAGACTAAGGTTCATGACATGCCATTATCACGGATGCATACTGGAATGTGCCATCCAAAATAATCCAACCTCCGTGCCACAGAGTTTATCGCAGATACTAAGGTCCGTGGCACGGGGCTATCGCCAAACTTCACTAGAATTTTCCATCAAATTAAAACTCATCAATGTGCCACGTAGCCTAACGCTGAGGTTAACCTCTATGGCAGGGAGGCTTGTCATTTTATTCCTTTCCAGCTCCTTTTATATTTTTTTGCTTTCGTACTTTGTTCCGTGCTTTCCAATCTTTTTTCTAGTGTCTTCATGCTCAACATGTAACTCCAAATGCCTCCATTATCCAATAGCTTCCATGTTAATACATCAAATCACGTACAATTGTACCACGATCAAGCTCTGCAACACTAATCATGTACATTAGCTGGAGAATATGATTTTAGCTCAAACACAATACAATTAACAAATTTTAGTTCATAGAACAAGTACAAGTATGGGTAAATATTGACACTTGGACGTATAAATATGCTCAAGATCACCACCCCACACTTAGAATCTTGTTCGTCCTCGAACAATTCCAGGCAATCATTATGATCCAACTAGGATTCATACCACAATTTGAACAAGATACTTTTGTTGGGCACACATAGGTTACATGTTACTCATCAATTTTCATCTCAAACATGTCATATCACATTGAAAACACATGATTACTATTTTCAAACTCCCTAGACTCAAAAGTGGACTCTAGAATGCTGGCAAAATTTTTGCACATTATTCAATCAAGCAGTCCGACTAGTCATCTAAGTATCCTCCACATGCACCCTCACAACAAGATGATTACCTATATTCACTCACAA
Source organism: Capsicum annuum (assembly GCF_002878395.1). Taxonomy (NCBI): domain Eukaryota; kingdom Viridiplantae; phylum Streptophyta; class Magnoliopsida; order Solanales; family Solanaceae; genus Capsicum; species Capsicum annuum. The sequence goes on from NW_025858651.1 coordinate 111,484, forward strand.
TCTTGCAATATATAATAAGCATGAGTACATAGAGAATAAATTTCTCCCACTCTCGCAAAGAATTCACACATGATATATGATGAACCACAGGCTTTCCTTTAGTGTATTACTCCATTAAATCAAATGTTAGGATTAAGGATCAACTAGGTCTTTAAAGGTTGTAATGTAAGCTAAGGGACGGGTAGAAACTCTTTGAGTAAAAATAGTGGCTAATTTTCCTAAGTGCTTTAATATATACAAGAACATTAAAACACTCAATTAACAACTAATTCTTCACCTTATCTATCTTCCCCCTTTTCTTTTCTTTTGGCCGCATATCATAAAGCTGATTCGTATACACTGCAGAAGGGAGTCTACTTATTGAACACATTATTCATTTTTCTTGAACATTCCTTATTTTTTTCATCACCTAACTCCCGACACATTGTACCTCAATTCTTATACCAATAGCTATATTTAGGGGCTTACTGTCACCTTTTTCCTACTTGTTTTTCAACTTCTTACTCAACTAATTTTTCACTAAAGCACCTAGGAGCTTTGGATCAAATTAAGGTCAAACAAAGAAGGGGTACAGGCCACATATGAGGCTACAAAAGAAAATAGGCTATAGGCTCAACAGGGCTCACTAGGAATATTTGCAAGGGTAGGTAAAAAAGGTCTAAAACATGGCTATCAACAAAATGTCTACATCATTTCCTAAATCCAAAACCCTTTAATTCATTTTGTAAACACACCGAAAATGTTTTAGACATTACTATGCATCTGGAATAACTAGATAATCTCAGTCAAACGTGGTTCATGCTAGTTTCAAATAGAATCCCTGTAGACTCTTGATCTAGTAATTGGACAAATTCAAAATTAAGCCAACAACCCAAGATTTACATAATTGAGACCAGGTGTCTCAAAATAGCATCCCTATTTTTACTTTGACATGCTTCTCTCTAGAACGAGTGTTTCTCATGTCAGATGGATGCATGTCCCAACACAAAGTACCTCGCACTAGAGTACTGGTTAGGTTCTTCTCACTTATTTATTTCCTAAGACTAATTCCCCTTAAGACAATCGTCATCCATCCATCCATCATAGAGGAAGGCACCTAACTATAATGAGTTATTAGAATCACCCTAAGGAAAAAAATTTACTCCTAAAATTGAATTAAACTTAGATAAGCAAACAAAAATTATGAACTTAAAATAATGAAATAAGCAAAGTAAAGAAACCAGCACAAATTACCAATTCAACAAATAACATAATTACTAACTATTTCAGACCGAATAGTTAAAATGTTAATCAAATCCCACATCAGCATCAACAATAATATCCAAATATAAATATCCAATAACAACAAAAAAATGGAGGTAGCAAACAAAAAATGCGAAGAATGAGAACCACCATCCCATACTTAAAATGTAGCACTATCCTCAGTGCTTGCATACATAACCAAGTAATGAGGTGGTGTAGTACTCCCTGATTAGGCCTCGTCCATGTCATCATCAACACCTGGACTGTAGGCCTCTGCTCCCAAATCTGGGTCCATAGACCCCTCCTTCTCTGACTCAATATCAGAATCTCTCATATGTCACTCCTCATCTATGGGAACATCATCATCAACAGGTTCTACAAAATCTGGGCCTATCTGCCGCAAGGTCCAGACATGATGACCGAGTGCGTAATCCAACTTTACAACAAAAATTTCCTCTATCATTGCTGGTCTACCCCTACTGTCAACTAAAAAATTTACAGCCCGTATATGTGGACAGTAATCTTATCATCTCGAGCATGACGCTTGAGAAAAAAATCACTTGCCCATCAGCCACATCTAAACCACGAGTCCTGGTCATATTAATGAGGCACATTTCTACAACTAGCCTATAATCCAATGCCTCCCCCATAACATTGTGACCTCTTAAAAACCTAGTCAACAAACCATGTAACCCATATTTGCACCACTGGTGGTAGCATACCTTTTTCATTACAGACAGGATAGCAATACCTATATTAATATCAATGTAATCCACATCAAAGCATAAATCAGGAAGACTCTATCATTAGTAACATTTGTCATATATTTCTATGAAATGAGGCAATCATAGATAATATTCAACCACATGTGTGCCTCCCTTTGCATTAAGCATATGGGAATGCCGGGCAGAGGCTACTTTCTCTGTGATAAACCCACCTAGCTTTCGATATGTTTCTGTACAATAGATGTCTGATGTTGGCATATGGTGGGGTAATATTAGCTCCCTCAATAGGAGTGCATCTACCTCTGGAGTACCTAAGATAGCATTTAAATAATGGGTCGAGAAATTCACTACCTGTCCATGAATCATCACCTCGAAATTGGGTTCCTTGGGTTCCAGTTGGCATAAAATTCTTTGATAAGGTGCAAGTTACACTCTGTGGGCTGCTCCAATAGATTTCACGTACAACTGCTCCAACCTCCGTACCATGCTAGGGTACTCCCATAGTACGCTCGCCTAGTTGACGAACTCATCCAGGTGGTACTTAGTCTAAATATGCTTTGAGTACTATTTCTTTCTAACTTTATCGACCCATATAGTTCCATAAATACGTTACTAACCATGGGGAACTACAGGAACTCTCGGTACCCGGCTTTGTCTGTTTCTTTTTTTGGAAGGCTTAGATAGACCAATAATATCTTTTATCATTTATTGTCTGCTGTCCATAGTAGCTGTCAGTTAAAATATGCAACAAATGAGTTAAAAGGTGCATATATTTGAACTAGCAAATACTAAGTGTAGGCTGATTTAGGGGCCATCCCATACTTAGTTGCTAGTATAGGTGCATAAGATGTGAAACTAGGGAACTTAGACTTCCCCTGTTCCACATTATAATATCATTTCTTTTTTTTCCTCACAACACTTAAGCAACAGTAAATAACTTGGGTGTTACTTTACTCAGACTTAAAGCCCACCCCACACTTTGCATACAACATAATTCCACAAAACCATTAAGTTTCTGCAGTCTAACACATAATAATATTGTGATTTTTGTGCAAGCACATGTGCAACCATGACTCATAGGGACCAAACATTTCAACATTACTTAATAATACTCACTTAAAATAATATTCATAATGCAACAATGATATAACATTCCAAGCGATTATAGTGATCATACATGTATAGTGAGCATGCCCTACTATATGATGACCAAAACTTCTTCTTGTACACAAGCCAAATCATTCTTACTTTGAAGAGGTACTAACAGTACAATACTTCATGATATATAAGAAGGCAAAACAACATATGAACCTCAAAATAACAACAACTAAAGCACATGCCTTGGTTCATTAGTCCTAATTCCACACAAGAGTAATATCAAGCACGACTAAGGGAGATAATAGAATAATCTATCAAACACCAAAAAGCATGGCTTGATTCATATCAACATACCAAATTTTCATAAGAATAGGAATACAACGCCAGTCTCCACACAATTACCACGCTTAATTAAGTTTCAAGCATGGTAAATCAAAGTCATTCTAGTAGACAAGTCAACACATGCACCATAGAACAATTTAAAATCTAATTCCTAAGCGCAAGTCTCAAAATTACACTCAAGGGTTAGTACATAAAGCAGTGACACAATTTAAAGAAAGCATAGTGATTTAAAGCACCTTAAAGCGCACATGGTGGTGTTTAACTGTGTATCCACAACTCAATGCACCAAGAACTCCCCACTTAACATAGAGCACTTCAAGTATTCAAACAATTTAAACCTAATAAGTTTTTGATTACTATAATCAGATAAATAGAAATACAAAAATCTCAATCATTTACCCGAATTGAGATATCAGAGAAAAGAGAAGAGAGATTCTTTCGGCGTGACACACTTTAGGGGTTATAAAAAATGGGGAGGGTGGCACGCTAGTTTGAGAGAATTTTGATAGAAATTGGGGATTTAGGGGTTTTATGAAGGGTATTTGGGTTATAAGGGGTGGATTCGGGTAAAACCCAATTTTAAATTGATAAAACCCAAAAAGCACCCCTCCGTGTCACGAAACTTAGTCTCTACGATAAGCTCCATGGAATAGGGTTATTGCAGAGGCTTACTAGATTAGCCTCCAGAGTGTTTCCCTTTATCATGATATAGACCTTATTGCAGAGGATAGTGATACAAGTGAAAGTGTATCATGGCCACGGTTTAGGGACGAAAAGGAATATTGCAATCCCCCATGAGGAGATCGGAAGAATGAAGACTACTTTGTTATGTTTTGGGCTTCGGGTCACTTTTGGATCCAATAGATTTTAGGATCACTTTTAGGCCCACCTGTAATAAATAGCCCATGGCATAAATAATTAGTTTTCTTTTATTTTTAGGTAGATGCTTTTGGATATGTTTTGAAATACACTTGTGAGTGTTTATGTTAAGCCTGTTGGGAGCCCACGGATTGTCTAAAAACATGGGTTTTGAGGGTTCAATATCCCTCTTGGTCTTTGTAGGAGAATTGGTGCTTGTAGTCAGATTACGTTTGAGGGCCTCAATTTAGTATATAGTGGTTTGCTTACATTCCTTTTCTTGTGTTATTCTATCTATCATTTATGTTATTGTTTCATTATATTTTGTTGAACTTGTTTTCATATTATTTCCAATTTTTTGTTTTACGTCTCGTATCATTTGGTATCAGAGCCGAGCTTAGACTCATTCCCACGATTCTAGTCTTAGGTCTCGTTGTGTTGGAAAATTGAAAATCCAAAAAAAATTCACTATTCACGTTTTTGCCTTTTGGTCAAATTTTGAGTCTATGATTTTATTATTTTTATTATGTTTTGGTGTTAGATTCTTGTTTCCTAACGCCATTAGAGGCTAAACCTTGAATTTGAGCTCAATCGAAGGTGAATCGGAGGGTCTACCATTATTGAGAAGCTCAAGTTTGAATGTCGAAGGTGGAGTTAAAATTTAGAATGTTTGGTTAAGAATCTGAGTAAACTGATGCTTGGAATGTGTTTAGGAGGTTGAAAATAGCCTAAGTTCAAAATTTCACCGCATTCCGAGCAAGTGTTGAAGGGTTAGAACATTTTGATGTTGTTGGTGTTCTTGGAGCAATTCAAATCTTCAAGGGGAATTTTATTCAAAATGTGGTTGTTTGATACTCAAAAGTGAAGAAAAAGGTGTAAAAAAGTGTGTGTACAAGTACCTAAAGAATATTCCACAAAAGAGTACAAGGAGGATCCATTTAGAGGGCAAAAGGGCCATTTCAAGAGAGAGGGACGGGCGCCCAAGGTGCTCTTGGTCTGATCCAGTAGGTTCAATGCTACTCAAACCAGTAGGGGGAGGTCCTATTGAATCCAATGTGTGATTGACATGTGCACCACCTGATGCAGCAACTCCCCAAACGCACCTCAACACAGAACACCTTAAATTGAGCGCAAGTCTGCCCCAACACATACCGAACACAATTCAACACTTCTCCAACATCAATTAAACTTCTAAAACACTTTTAATCACTTCAAAACATAATTTATCAGGTTAAAACACATCAATTTAATCTCTTTATTCCTCCTTTTATTTCTTTGATTCTTGAAACTAATTCACAACTAAATCATAATCTACTTAGATGTTCAATTGGTTCTTGTTTTCTCTTCTTTTATGTCTTCATTTCTTTTGTATTTTCCTTATTTTATCCTTTTTTATTAGTTTAGAACTTGAAATTCAAGTTCTTCAAGTCCTTCACTTCTTAATAGAGTCATATACGTTAAGCAACCAAGACCAACAAGTTGAGCTAAATTGTGAGCAAACCAAACACTTAGATTGAGAGTGTTAATTCCACTAACTTTAACCTTGTTGCTAGTTATGTTTGAGTGTCTTTTTGATAGGTACTATGACCACGGATGATGAAATCCAACCTACTTCAAGCGGGGAAAGTTTTGACACCTTGGTCGAGGCAATAATGGGAATGCGGCAAGATATGAATGAGAAGTTGTCCATTTTGGAGGAGAGAGTGACAAATTCAAATAGAAGGTTGGTGAGTGTGGAAGGAAACCAAAATTCTTCCAATGCTACTCCTAAACTCCACCTCCAATCATCCTCAAGTGTGAAAGTTCAAGAGACTTCGGCTACCATCTCTCCTAGAACTCTCCACCATATGTTCTACCCTTCCTCACAAGTAAGTGCTCCCTTGCCTACCACCACTACTACTAACGAAACTCCACAAAATGTAGACCGACCTCTATAATTCAACTAACAGATGCCCCAAAAAACCACCTAAACTCCCCAAATCCTCACTCCACCCTATCAAACACCCCCAATTCAAGTTCCAAATTATTGAATTCCCCAAGGATTGAACCCAAAAGGCCTCAATCCCTGCTACTACCTACCCTATCAAGTACCCCAAATCTAATTACCGCACTTCCAAAGGCCGCCAAATATGAATCCACCCTACTAAGATCCACTTAACCAAATTCCACCACACCAAATTCCACCAAACCAAGACATTTAAGTTCAAGGAGAGTTTGTAGGACATGTTGAAGGAGGTTATGGATATAGTGAACAAGGGTATGTCCCAAGAGACCAATGTGGCTATGTAGGTCGTTATATGGGTCTCAATTCTATCAAGGTCACTCTTCTTATATTTCATGGAAGTAGTGATCCCGAAGTGTACCTCAAATTAAAGTCACAATGTAATAGGATTTTCAGAGCTAATGATTTGCCCAATGTTAAGAAGACGACCTATGCCGTCTCTCAATTTGAAGGATATGCTTTGACTTTATGGTAATCGGCTAAGAGAACACAAGGGATCCTTCATGGAGGTCAATATCAACCATGGGATATTATGAAGGCCCTTATGAGTGCCAAGTATGTACCAAAAAGATATAGATAAGGTTTGCTTGCCAAGTTGTATAATTTAAGACAAGAAGACAAGAGTGTTGAAGCATAACATGATGAATTTCAAAATCTACTCTTGAAACTTGATTATAACGAGGATGAAGAGCACACTAAGATCCAGTTTAACATAGGATTAAATTAAGAGATTGCCTCTCGAATGTTAATACACAAGTTTGCCCAGATGGATGATCTTTTAGAAGTGGCTATTGATGTTGAGAGAGATATCAAGTTGGAGAAGGAGGCAACTAAGTCTAAGGTGGGGAATCAATTTTCCTCCAATTGGATTCAAGGCCTCAACTTTAACAAGACTTTTGAGAAGAAAACTATTGAGAAGAATGCTCTAAAATATCCTCTTAGAGAAGGAGGTAATCCCAATTTTAAGGGTACTCAATGCTTTATATGTCAAGGATGGGGTCACCGAATGTGTAAGTGTCCAACAAGATGAGCCATCATACTTCAAAAAGGTGATCCATAATACAAAGATGAAGTGGAGCATGGGGAAGGAGTTTGTGATATTGATTAAAATGTGGAGATTGATGTGACTCCATGTGATGGGGATTTTATCGTTCCAAATTTTCTAGCCAACAAAATGCCGATGGAGGAAGTTTGGCCTTAATAAGGTGAGCTTAGCATTTTATTTTTCTTGGCTACACATGTTGTGCTCTCTAATTCCTTGATCCTGAACATGATGAACTCTTGAATTTGAGGACAAAGTCTCTTCAAGAAGGAGACAATGATACACGTGAAAGTGCATCATATGAAGAGGAATATTGTGATCCCCTATGAGGAGATTGGAAGAATAGAGACTACTTTGATATGTTTTGGGCTTTGGGTTACTTTTGGGCCCAATATCTTTTAGGTTCACTTTTGGGCCCATTATGTAATAAATAGCCCATGGCTAAAAATATCTAGTTTTCTTTCATTTTTAGGTAGATGATTTTGGATATGTTTTAAAAAACACTTGCGAGTTTCAATGTTAATATTGTTGGGAGCTTACGAATTGTCTAGAAATGTGGGTTATGAGGGTTAAATGTCTATCTCGTTCTTCGTAGGAGAATTGGTGCTTGTAGTCGGATTGCGTTTGAGGGCCTCAATTTAGTATATTATGGTTTGCTTACATTGCTTCTCTTGTGTCATTCTATCTATCCTTTATGTTATTGTTTCATTTTCCTTTATTGTACTTGTTTTCATATTGTTTCCAATTTTTTGTTTTTCGTCTCGTATCAGATAGGGTTTGTGGCATGGAGGGATCACGGAGGGCTACTGAATTTTGCCTTTGGGGGAATTTTCCCCCTTTTTTCTTGCCTTCAATTTTCATTAAATTAATACACATTTTACGTAAATGATAGCCTCCAAAACAAAAATTTTTACTCACTTTTGATTCTTCCCCATTCCATGAAGTTTCTCATTCTTGCAAACTCAACAAAAACAACAAAAACACATAAGAAAAGTAGGTGCCTCCCACCTAGTGCTTTAGTTTTGGTCGTGGCTCGACACATCTTTTTATTTTTTTAATTTCTTATCTCTTTTTTTTCAATTAAAACAGAAATAAACTATGCTATTACATTACATTACATTCGTGGGTTGCCTCCCACTCAAAGCCTTATTTAATATCGTGGAACGACCAAGCTCAGTCTCATTATTCTTAAAATATGATGGAAGTCTTCTGCCTATCCATCCGATTCGCCCAATAAAGCCTAACTCTCTGTCCATTTTCTAGAAATGTTGCAGTTTTGTCCTCGTGCCAAAGTTCAACAGCCCTATGAGGGGTCATTCTCACAACTTCAAAAGGTCCAAACCACTTGGATCTTAATTTTCTCGAAAATAGCTTCAGCCTAGAATTGAATAACAACCCTTAATGGCTAGGCTCAAAGACTTAAGCCATAATCTACATATCATGTCATCTTTTGGTTTTCTCCTTGTACAACTTTGCATTTTCATATATATGTAAGTGGAATTCATTGAGATCACACAACTGTAGCAGCCTCTTATTTCCAACAGCCTCTGAATCAAGATTCAATTTCTTCACTACCCAATAAACCTGATGCTTAAGCTTTATGAGCAAGTGACACACTTTTCTATACACTATGCGATAAGGAGAAGTCCCAATAGGCATTTTGTAGGCTTTTCTATATGCCCATACTGGATCATCCAGCTTAACCGACTAATCCTTATACTGACCATTAACTATCTTCTTCAGAATCTGCTTGATTTCTCTGTTAGATACTTTTACTTGGCCACTCGTCTGTGGATGATATGTAGTGGCCACCTTGTGTTTGACTCCATATTTTCCCAACAAGTTCATGAACCAATGATTCACAAAATACATTTCTCCATCACTAATGATTGCTATGGGTGTGCCAAAATAAGAGAATATATTCTTCTTGACAAATTTCATCACCTCCTTAGAATCATTAGTGGGAAATGCTATAGCCTCTATCCACTAGGACACATAATCTACAACCACCAAAATTTACATATCACCATTCGATGTTTGAAATGGACCCATAAATTCTATCCCTTACACATAAAAACATCTCCACTTCAAGGATATCATTTAGGGATATTTTATGGATTCTTGAGATAGTGCCCATTCTATGGCACTGAACACATTCTCTCATATAAGCTATAGCATCTCTGAATAATGTAGGCCAATAGAAACTAGACTATAACATATTTAGTGTTGTCCGTTCACCTCAATGATAACCTTCATAAGCTGATGAATGAAAAATTTCCAGCCTTTATTTGTATTCAACTTCTAAAATACATCTTCTCACAATTATATCAGCGCCTTGTTGAAAAAGATAAGGCTCTTCTACATGTATAAGTGGGAATCATGGAACAACTTTTTCTTTTGTTAAATTGTGTCATCTGGAGGATAAATACGACTAACCAGCAAGTTCATGATATCAGCATACCATGGAACCTCTACTATATCAAGTTCTATCAACTTTTTATTAGAGAACTCTTCCCGAATACATAAGGTATCATTAGCAAGATGAGCATAACTTTCAAGACTTAATAAGTGGTTTACCACTTGATTTTATGCTCTCTTTCTATCACAAACCTCCAAATAAAATTCTTGGAGAAGAAGAATCCATCTGATAAGCCTCGACCTTTCATCTTTCTTGTTGAACAAATATCAAATGGTAGCATGATCAGTATGGACAATCACTTTCATACTCACCAACTATGTTCTGAACTTGTTAAATGCATAGACAAGTTCCAACATCTCTTTATCTATGACTGTATAATCGACCTGGGCTATATCTAAGGTTTTACGTGCCTAGTAAATGGAATAAAATACCTTATCTTTTTGCTGCCCCAATACTTCTCCAACAACCATATCACTCAATCACACATCAGCTCAACTCGTAGTCCTCAATCAAGAGTAATTAGGATGGGTTCTTTTGTTAATATTCTTTTCATATATTCAAAGTCAAGCATTACCTATTTCTCTAGTAGCTTGCATATGGGAATTGCTATCTTATAGAAGTCTTGTTAAAGTATTTGTAAAACCCCGCATGCCTGAGGAAGCTTCTCACACCTTTCACTGATATTGCATATGGTAGTTTTTCAATGACCTTCACTTTTTCCTTGTCCATCTCAAGTCCACTGTATTACACCTTATGACCAAGGACTATACCCTCTTTGACCAAAAAGTGGCATTTCTCCTAGTTTAATATGAGGTTAGTCTGCTCACACCGAGCAAAAACCTTGTCTAAGTTCTGTAAGAACATATAAAAAAAATTACCAAAAACTAAAAAATCATCCATAAATTCCTTAATAAAATACTCCACAACATCATAAAAGATAGCCATCATGCATATCTGAAAAGTTGCTGGTGCATTGCATAGACCATAGGTGCCATAGGGACAGGTGAACGTTGTTTTTCCTAATCTTCTGGTTCTATGGCTATCTGATTAAAGCTTGAATACCCATCCAGAAAGTAGTAATATTCCTATCCTATCAACCTATCTAACATTTGATCAAGAGAAGGAATGGGGTAGTGATCCTTCTGAGTGGCATCGTTTAACTTCCTGTAATCTATATAGATCCTCAACCGAGTCCCTATATAAGTTGGAATCAACTCATTATTCTCATTATTCACAACATTCATCCCTCATTTCTTTGGAATACATTACATAGGACTGACCTATTTACTATCTGAGATGGGATAAACTATCCCAACATCAAACCACTTAATGACTTCTTTTCTGACTACTCCTTTCATAAAAGGATTCAGTCTTCAGTGATATTGTACACTTACTTTGTATACCTTCTTTATAAATATTTTGTGCATACAAAAGGTAGGAATGATTCCTTGTATCTGACATTTAACATTCTATTACCTTCTTCCTTCTCTTCAACAATGTCAATGCCTCTTTCACCTACACATCAGATAAGCCTACAGATATATCATAGGTAAAGTATTATCATCACTAAGGAAACCATATTTAAGATGGGAAGGTATATCCTTAAGATTTAGCTTTGATGCTTCTTTAATAGATGCCTTGGGAGAGGGACCAATGGATCTATTCAAAGGCTTAAATTCAGATTTTTTTTTGGAAATAATGCTTGCCGCATACAGAATCTAAACCATTTTAACTGCTTCAACATCACCAAAAAGATCATATCCTGTAATGCTCGCTCCAAGGGGTCCTTGGATGTAATAAGGTGAAAGTAAGACTCAAGATCCAAGACTGTGATAGTGAATAGTTCTTCGTATACTGCAGGCAACTTTGTTGCCTTCTATATGTCAAACACCTCGACCTTGTCAGGAGCACACATGGTCAATTATTCTAAAGCTACATCAATCAATGAATGCCCGATTGCTTAAAAGAGACATCCCTAAATAAATGGGTCTTCTGGATTAACATCAAAATCAAGAATCATAAAATCCATAGGAAAGATGAGTGACCCCACTTGCACCAATACATCTTCAATAGTTTTATTTGGTCTGGAAAACAAACATTCAGCTAACTGCAAAATAACTATGGTGGGTCTCGAGCTGCCTAGACCCATATTTTTGAATAATAATATAGGCATAAGATTTATGCTCACCCCAAGATCCCATAGACCTCGAGCACTTATTAATTGCCCAATTCTAATCTAAATGGTGAAGATCCCTGGATTTTTCAACTTTATAGGCAACCTATTCTGAATTCGTGATGTACACTCTTTAGTAAAGGCCACAGTATCATATTCAGTCAGGCAATTCTTGTTGGCCACTATGTCCTTTATGTACTTATCATACTTTGAAACACTCTACAAAATATCAATGAGAGGCAGTTTAATGTGAACCTATTTTAACACATCAATAAAATTCTTGTAGCAAGCTTTTTGTTGGTGTTTCCACAACCTTTATAGGAATGGTGAAGGTGTCACCATACTTTTCACCTTGGTTTTTTCCCTTTCTACTTTATCTTCCATAACTTTCTTATCATCTTTTTCTTTTTTACCATCAATAGCCTTGTGATTCACCTTCTTGGGTTCGAACTTCTTTATTTCCAACCCACTTTGAGTATTGATTAGCCTAGTTTAGATTTGGCTCAATAAAACTTCCTAAGGTCTAGTGTTTGGTGCTCCTACAATCTAACCTATTTGAACCTCCAAGTCCATATAATCTTCTACTGGTTTATCACATCTACTACCAACTATGCTTGAGTAGCCGTAATATACTTTAGCATCTCTTCAATATTTCTTGATTGAGAGGTGGATTGATTTCTTAGAACAGCTTCTGATGATTCTAATTTAGTTGGCCATGGTATTGATTTGCATTCTGTGCCTGATTTACACCCTACGAGAAATTGGAATGATTTCACAAGTTAGGATTGCTAGTGTTTCCAATGTTCTGATGTCTATAACAATTAGCATTTCCTACATAATTGACAAATTCTAGATTAGCTGCACAAAGATCTTCTGTATGATCACTCTTTCCGTATACCTTACACCAATTCTGATTCTGATGAATTATATTTGCTATTGCTGGAGTGGACTGTGTGATCCCTAAATTCATATTTTTGAACTAGGTAGTTATTTGATTCTATAGTACAACAATCTGTGTTGATATACCCGTAAACTATTGAACCTCCAAAACACCTGCAACCTTCTTTGGATCACTTCTTGTTACATCAGCATGCCACTTATTATTCCCTTATGAAATATGATTCAGCAGTGTGTACAATTCATCATAAGTCTTCTCTAGTATTGACCCATTAGCTGCTGAATTTAGAAGAATCTTGGTGTTTGGCTCAAGAACTTCAATGAAAGTATGTACTAATACATCATTAGTCTGGTGATGGTCAGGTAAATTTCTGAGCTTAGCCTTGAATCTTTCCCAGGATTGGTAAAGAATCTCTCCATCTTCTTGCTTGAAACTCAAAATCTCACTTCTCAAACGTGCTATCTTCCTAGATAGAAAGAATCAAATAAATAATTTTTGAGCTAAATTATCCTTGAAAGTGATGGAGTTTGGTGGTTTAGTATTTAACCACCTCTTTGCTTCCCACAATAGAGAAAAGGGGAAGAAGGACAGTCTGACGTAATCAGTAGATACCCTAGTAAAAATTTAGGTATCACTGATCTCTAGAAAAATCTGTATGTTCTGTTGTGGGTCCTCATGAGATAAACCTGTAAACTGCCCACTCGTGTGCAAGAGTTGCACTATATCTTTCTTCAATTCAAACAAACCACCTAAAATTGGCTTCCAGATACTATTAGTAGAATTGTTCGTAAGTGGGATTGTCACTTCACGATAGGTCTAGATTCTATTCTATTTGTAGAAGCAGCTGGAGACATCGGAACTGGAGCAATTGGAATAACAGGAACATAATTAACCTGATCTTCCATTTGAATTTACTGAACTGGGTGTTGAAGTATTGCTGCCCTTCGCCTTTGATGAAATATCCGTTCAAGTTTTGAATAAGGCTCAACCAATTCATTTTCTCTTGCCTATCTGATACATCACTTTTTCTTCAAAAGTCAGCCGCTAAGATCAAGTTGTTAACACTTAAATTTATTATCAAAAGAAAAAAATTAGAAAAGTGCTAATCATTTGAGTCCCCGGCAACAACGCTAGAAACTTATTGTGGTTTATTGCACACACAAGTGTATGTGATCGTACAAGTAATATAGTGACTTAGAAGCATCAAATATTGAACCCACGAGGACTAGTTGATTAGCAATTTACTTAATTTCAGTTCCAACAAAATTATATTCAAGTGTTTCATCGTATCAAAATGGTTGTTACAATTTAATAAAATATTTTAACAAATAAACAAATAACAAAGAGTGCGATCACAACGTAAGCTAGGTTTAAATAATATGAGAGAGGTTTCCAGGGTTGAGGCACTCTTAACAATCCTTTAAATATCTATTTTTATTGTGGTTGTGATGATTATCGGGTTATTGATTCACAGGATTTATATTACGATCATGGTATTCTGAACCTCTAATCTTCTGCCTAAAAGGAAACTGCAACTACATTGTTGAGCAGGGATGCATTAATTTATTTTTATGCTTTAAGTTATCTTCCTGCATTTGAACTAAACAAGACTTCAGGTATATTCCTATCCTAGCCGCTACTTCAAATCCTTTGTTCTGTAAAGGAATATGAACTTGCTACTTAGACTATTAGATCTATCCTAATAATTCTCCATCCTAGTTCACAGAAGGATTATGGATGTATTTTAATGGTGTCCATTCATTAAAATAATAAAAATAAGAGATTAAGGACAACCCATGTGATAAATCAACATTAACCACTCTAAGAATATCAAAATATAATCATGAGCTCGACTTTAAGTCCATAACAAGGGTGTTTATCCACTCATGTTCAAAATTAGCACCAAAGAAATATAATTAATCATACCAGTAATAATGTTGGAAGATGAAAAATGAAAGAACCCTAATAAAAATCTTGTATATTATTTTTTCCTTGCTTTTTCGCATGCCAAAGATGTTTACAAATTGTATTAAGTATCCCTTTTATAGTAGGGATTGAGACATGAAAATTATCCTTCCTTGTGTCACAAAACTTATCACAGAGACTAAGGTCTGTGACACACCTATCGTGGATGTGTACTGGCGCATGCCAACCAAAATAATTCAGCCTCCCTTCCACGGAGGATATCGCGGACACTATGATCTATGGCACGGGGATATCATGGACATTCAATGGAGTTTTCCATCTGATTTAAACTCATCAGCGTGCCATGGAGCCTAAAGAAGAGGATAAATTCTGTGGTACGGAGGTTTGTTATTTTCTTCCTTTCCAACTCCTTGTATATTTTCTTCTTTCCATACTTTGTTCCATTCTTTTTGAACCTTTTTCCAGTGTCTTCATGCTCAGAATGTAACTCCTAATGCCTCCATGATCCAATAACTTCCTTATTAATGCATCAAAGTACGTACAATTGCACCATGATCAAGCCCTGCAACACTAATCACGTCCTTTAGCTTGAGAATACAATTTCATCTCTAACAAAATATAATTTACAGGTTTTAGATCACAGAACAAGTACAAATGTGGGTAAATATTGTCACTTGGACATATAAACATGCCTAAGATCAATAATTTTGGCCATCCCATCAGAATAGAATTTCTGACCATACTGTCTGAATAGAATATTGGACCATTTCACCGAAATAGAATTTTTGAGCATCCCGTCTGAAAAGATTTTAAAGATCCGAAAAATATTTTCATCCATACACTTCTTTATCTCTTGTTTTAAGGACCATATCCGACTGATAAAGCATCCTTATGTGACGCCCTAAAATATCATCCTGAGACGCCACACGGTGCCCAAGGCTACACGTAGCCTCAAGCTAACCCTTTAAGCCAAAACACTACCCTTGGGTTCCAACATAACAACATACACGCTGCGCTACAGATATATATAAGTACATATCATATCACATCGCACATGGCACAGAATATCATTAGACTGTACATATATGGAATGTCTATACACAAACCAACCCAACAATACACTAGTATGACATAGCCTCTATACAGAAAAATCAACGAACCATTGGCACAAACCCCCAACTGACTCAACAGACCAAAGGGATCACAAAACAACAACACTAAAACTAGCAACTTGGTCCTCAAACCATGAGAACTCACCACTGAAGGAACGTAGATGCGTCACTCGAATATCACTGCCGCGGCTGCGGCTGAGTACCTGAACCTACATCATGGTAAAAATGTATCCCATAGAGAAATATGTGGGTCAGCACAAGATACGTACTGAGAATATGGGGGCGCATGCAAAATATAAATAATATCATAAATTTTGCAAAAACGTACATACGGACCATAATGCCACACCTGGCTTGAGTGACATTGAATCATGCAACTCATAACATCTTAGATAGGAAATATAGGAGAAAAACCTCATAAATCATTATAGATCATCATAGGCAACGTTTGAAACCTCCGTTGGTAGGAGCGTCATACTCTTTGCTAGGGAGTACGACCTTAAAATTGCAATAATCACAATCGGGCTCTCTGGCCAATAATATCATCATCAAACAACACCACGGTGGTACATAGGTTTGGAGAAATACCTAATTTCCCTCTCGGTGCTAAGTACTACTCCCCAACATGCTCATAACATGTTAGGAAATATACCATAACATCACAAGGGTCTATCATAAAGACCAAATCAAATCTCTTTCTCATTTACCAAATCATATCAATTTGTGGATTCCTAACTCAACACATTTTAGCTCAAAATATTTTAATCTTCCTCAACATCAACAAGATATCAATGCACCGAACCATAATCGACTCGACATTTGGACAAGGATATGAAGACTCAACACATAACATTTTCAACAATTTAACTCATCAAAACCATCCAAAAAATACCATGAATCATTGCAACTTCAATATCAACATTTCTCAATTTGCCATCCAACTCTCATTTAAAGGTACTTGAGACATCAACCCATAGTAGGGATATAGAATTTCCAATATCAATTATAAATTCATAATAAGGAAATAGTGGAATGATAGTATAAATCAAGGCTTAAC
>NW_025858651.1:131377-132162 GCF_002878395.1 Capsicum annuum
AAAAAGTATTTGATTATGAGAGTATGATGATTTAATTTGTTAAGCCTTGATTTATACTATCATTCCACTATTTCCTTATTATGAATTTATAATTGATATTGGAAATTCTATATCCCTACTATGGGATGATGTCTCAAGTACCTTTAAATGAGAGTTGGATGGCAAATTGAGAAATGTTGATATTGAAGTTCCAATGAGTCTTGGTATTTTTCAGATGGTTTTGATGAGTTAAATTATTGAAAATATTATGTATTGAGTCTTCATATTCTTGTCCAAATGTCGAGTCACCTATGGTTCAATGCATTGATACCTTGTTGATGTTGAGGAAGATTAAAATGTTTTGAGCTAAAATGTATTGAGTTAGGAATCCATAAATTGATATAATTTGATAAATAAGAAAGAGATTTGATTTGGTCTTTATGATAGACCCTTGTGATGTTGTGGCATATTTCCTAACGCGTTATGAGATTTTCGGGGAGTAGTACTTAGCACCGAGAGGGAAATTTGGTAATTTCCTAAACCTATGTGCCACCGTAGGGTTGTTTGATGATGATATTATTGGCCAGAGAGCCCGATTGTGATTATTGCAGTTTTAAGGTCATACTCTCTGGCAAAGAGTATGACGCTCCCGCCAACGGGGGTTTCAAACATTGGTATTCCACGTAGCTCACGTGGGGTTGTCGGTTATAGGAAACTCCTCTGTCCATAAGAGTCATGTTTGTTGAAATACCAAGTCACTCGGAGTTTTGATGTGGTAATTCAAGTTGCCTATGATGATATATAAT
>NW_025858651.1:132262-136301 GCF_002878395.1 Capsicum annuum
CGTCATACTCTTTGCCAGAGAGTATGACGCTCCCGCCAACGGGGGTTTCAAACATTGGTATTCCACATAGCTCACGTGGGGTTGTCGGTTATAGGAAACTCCTCTGTCTATAAGAGTCATGTTTGTTGAAATACCAAGTCACTCGGAGTTTTGATGTGGTAATTCAAGTTGCCTATGATGATATATAATAATTTATGAGGTTTTTCTCCTATTTCCTATCTAAGATGTTATGAGTTGCATGATTCAATATCACTCAAGCTAGGTGTGTCATTATGGTCCGTATGTACGTTTTTGTGAAATTTACTATATTATTTATATTTTGTATGCTCCCCCACATACTCAGTATAGATCTTGTGCTGACCAACATATTTCTCTATGGGCTACATTCTTACCATGATATAGGTTTAGGTACTCAGCCGCAGCCGTGATAGTGATATCCAAGTGCCGCATCTACGTTCCTTCAGTGGTTAGTCCTCATAGTTCGAGGACCAAGTTTCTAGTTTTGGTGCTGTTACTTTGTGATATCTTTGGTCTGTTGAGTCAGTTGGGGATTTGTCCCAATGGCTCGTTGATTTTGCTGTATAGAGGCTATGTCAGACTAGTGTATTGTTGGGTTGGGTTGTATATAGACATTCCATATATGTATAGTCTAACGATATTCTATGCCATGTCTGACGTGATATAATATGTACTTATATATATCCTTAGCGTAATATGTATGTTGTTGTGTTGGAACCCAAGGGAAGTGTTTTGGCTTAAAGGGTTAGCTTGAGGCTACGTGTAGCCTTGGGCACCATGTGGCATTTCAGGATGATATTTTAGGGCATTATAAACTTTGTATCAGAGCCTAAGGTTGTGAAGAATCCTAGGGAGTCTGACAAGCCGCGTTACGTAGAGTCTTGAGCATCGGTATGTAGCATGCCACACCTATGATCAAGAGGTTGTAGGGCATTCTAGGAAAAGTCATTTATTTATTTCTACAAGAGTCTATCATGCTTACAACTATTTCTTTCTGCTATTAATTCATGCGTTCTTATGACAGAAAATGCCTCCATGTCGAGCTCACAGAAACAACAACCAATCTCAACCCGTTAATCCGTTACATGAGATGGTATCCCATGTCAAATTTTGGGCATATTTTCAGATGTTAGCCCAAGCAGTTACCACCAATACTCAGGATAATGCTCCACCTTCGAAGGAAAATAATTCGGTAGCAGCACGAATTCGTTACTTTATACGGATAAATCTGCCAGATTTTCATGGGTCGAGAGCAGGTGAGGACCCGCAGATGTATGTTGATGAAATAAAGAAAATTACATAGATTATTCACGTGACTGAGGAAGAAAGTGTGGAGTTGGATTCTTATAGGTTGAAGGATATTGCCTATAATTAGGTGCAGATATGGAATAAGGGTAGAGAGAAAGATACCGCTTCGGTGACTCGACAATTGCTCCTAGATTCTTTCCTAGATAGATTCTTTCCTCTTGAGTTATGGAAAGCTAAGATAGAGGATTTTATGAATTTGAGACAAGGATCCATATCGGTTATGGAGTATTGTCTTAAGTTTAATCAGCTATTGAAGTACGCTACCAATATAATGGCTGACTCGAGGAATAGTATGAGCAAGTTTCTAACTAGGGTGTCGAGTTATATGGTGAAAGAATGTAGATCTGTTATGATTAACAGGGAGATTGATCTTCCTTGGTTAATGATTTATGCCCAACAGATTGAGCCAGACAAGATAAAGAAAAGAGAAAAAGTAAGAGGGATTAAGAGAGTCAGATCAGAGCAATAGGGGTCTGGTCAGACTAGATTCTCTAGAGGGAGTCGCCCTTAGTTTCAGAGACATCAATTTATACCTGCACCTTCCTCAGCTAGTGCTCCCATATATCAGGGTAGGCAGGAGCTCGAGAATAGGTTGGTACCTTCCAGGTCTCAGGATAGTGTAAGCAACAAGTCTCATCCTCCTTCATATGCTAAGTGTGGTAAAGACTATTTTGGGGAGTGTTATATGGGGCAGAGGGGCTTCTTTGGTTGTCTCAAGTTGGGCCATATACTTAGATATTGCCCGTATGCCAGACAGCGAAGTCGTGATGCCTGTCCCCAGAGTTAAGCTACCAGTGCCCCACCTCCATAGCCCATCCAGTTTCTCCTCAGGGTGCTTCATCTAGTACTGCTGGCAGTCAATGCTAGAATTATTTCTATGCTATAATACCTTATCAGAAGAAGGAGGACTCTCCTGATATTGTTACTGGTATGCTCCATGTTTTCTATTTTGATGTCTATGTGTTGATGGACCCTGATTTAAGTTTTTCTTATGTGACACCTCTGGTTGCTGTAAATTTTGAATCACATCCAGAACTAAGTTCTGAGACTATTTTAGTTTCTACTCCAATAGGAGAGTCTATTATTGCTAATCGGGTGTATAAGAAATGTCCTACTACTGTCTTTCATCGGGTTATGTATGCTGATTTGATTGAGCTAGATATGGTTGACTTTGATATCATTCTAGGTATGGATTGGCTTCACTCATGCTATGAGTCTATTGATTGTCATGCCTGTGTGGTCAAGTTTCAGTTTCCTGATAAACCTATTTTCGAATGGTCTGGGAGTTCTGTGATTCCTAAGGGTCGTTTCATATTCTATCTCAAATCTAGGAAGTTGATTTCCAAGGGTTGCATCCACCATTTGGTTTGGGTTAAAGACACTAAGTCTAAAACTCCGACCATTCAGTCAATTAATGTTGTTAATGAATTCCTTGATATCTTTCCGAAAGATCTCCCTGGAGTATCTCTTGATAGAGAGATAGAGTTTGAGATTGACCTTCTTCCCGATACTCATCCTATTTTTATTCCTCTGTATTGCATAGCTCCCACAGAACTTAAAGATTTTAAGGAGCAATTGAAAGATCTTTTAGACAAAAGCTTTTTCAAACCTAGTGTGTCCCCGTGGGGTGTACCTGTCTGTTTGTGCATAAGAAAGATGGTTCTTTGCGGATGTGTATTGATTACCGGCAGCTTAATAGGGTTACTATCAAGAATAAATATTCATTTCCTCAAATTGATGATTTATTTGATCAATTGTAAGGTGTGAGCTACTTTTCCAAGATAGACCTCAGATCCGGTTATCACCAACTTAAGGTTAGGAAATGTGATATCCCCAAGATAGCCTTCCGAACCCGTTATGGTTATTTTGAATTTCTAGTGATGTCTTTTGAGTTAACTAATGCTCCAGCGGCCTTTATGGATCTTATGAACCGTGTATTCCGGCCATATCTGGATTTATTTGTAATAGTTTTGCTTGATGATATTCTTATTTACTCCCAAAGTAAGGGTGATCATGCGGATCATCTCCGAACCATGTTGGAAACTCTTCAAACTCATTAGTTGTATGCTAAGTTCAGTAAATATGAGTTCTGGCTGAACTCTGTAGCATTCTTGGGTTATGTTGTTTCTTTCGAAGGAATTAGAGTTGATCCTCAAAAGATAGAGGCTATAAAGAGTTGTCCTAGACCTATTTCTCCTTCTGATATCTGAAGTTTCTTGGGTTTAGCTAGTTATTATCATCGTTTTGTTGAAGGGTTTTCATCTATTGTGACTCCTATGACCCGTTTGACCCAAAAGAAAGTAATGTTCCTGTGATTCAAATCTTGTAAGAAGAGTTTTCAAGAGTTGAAGACTCGACTCACTTCAGCCCCTGTGTTGACTTTGCCTGACGGTGTTGATGGTTTTGTGGTGTATTGCGATGCTTCCAAATTTGGTTTGGGTTGTGTATTAATGCAAAAGGTCAAGGTTATAGCTTATGCTTCCAGGCAGCTAAAGCCTCAGGAGAAGAATTATCCTACCCATGACCTTGAATTAGCTACCGTGGTTTTCGCTTTGAAAATCTGGAGACATTATTTGTATGGTGTCCATGTCGACGTCTAAACTGACCATAAGAGCTTGCAGTATGTATTCACCTAAAAGGAGTTGAATCTTAGGAAGAGACAATGGTTAGAACAATTGAAAAATTATGATATGAGTGTGCTATATCATCCGGG
>NW_025858651.1:139301-257454 GCF_002878395.1 Capsicum annuum
GTCTAGGGTGAGGGTAGGGTTTAGTTATAGTTATAGGGTAGGGTTGGGTTTAGGATCTAATTTGGGGTTTGATGACGGGTAGTAAATTTAGTTGGGATAAGGGAGATTTCAGGTTGAGAGTTGGGTCTAAGAACATAGGGACTTTTCAAGGTAAGTCTATAAAGCTTGTGAAGATTTTTAAAAAGAGGAGGATTAGTATAGCTTGTGTCCATGAAACCAAATAGGTAGGATCAAAAGCAAGAAATGTTGACAGATATAATTTATGGTACTTGGGTAGTGAGAGACATAGGAATGAGGTAGGTATCTTAGTAGATAAAGTACTTAGGGGGAAAGTGGCGGAGGTTAAGCGAGTTAACAATAGGTTGATATCGACTAAGTTGGTCATTGGAGGATCTATGTTGAACGTTATTAGTTTCTACGCTACACAAGTAGGGTTGGATAAAGAGGAGAAAAAGAGCTTTTGTAAGGATTTGGATGAGGTAGTGAGAGGCATTCTGAGCACTGAGAAACTTGGCATTGGAGGGGATTTCAATGGGCATATTGCATCTCTATCGGGAGGTTATAATGATGTGCACAACAATTTTGATTTTGGGAAGAATGATGGAGAAGTTTCACTTTTGGATTTTTCTAGTGCATTTGGATTGTAGATAGTGAATTTGAATTTCCCAAACAAGGAGGAACACATTATTACCTTTAATAGATCAGTGTACAAGACCCAAATAGATTATTTACTCCTTAGTAAAGGGGATAGAGATAAAGTTATACCTATCGAGAATCTTCAGACCCAACATAACTTGTTGGTGTTGTACTTGGTAATCAAAAAGGATAGAAAGAGAAGGGGAGTAGAGGATCGGCCCAAGATTAAGTGGGGTAGATTGACTTTATCCAATCCTATGAAAATAGGGAAGAGGTTGGCAATAGGGGCTTGGGAAAGCAATGGCAATATGGATAGTATTTGGGACATGAATTCCCTTTATATCAGGAAGATCTCTAGAGAAGTGTTATGAGTCTCGAGAGGCTGATCTGGCAAGCAGCAGAGGGGAGGGTATAATATCCCATATTCTTTTGCTAGAACTCTAACCATCGGTCCTATGCATATAATCTCCAATCCAAATGATTTCCCATGTGAATATAAGTTTCATGATCATTATCCTAGTGTGTGAAGTGCTTTCTAGGTGAAATATGTTCAGAGGAATCACTTAGAGCATAGTAAGCTAAAAGCCTTTGATTTGGCCAATTTTTGGTGTTTCATTTCACAAGGTCATCTTTGAATGATTATAACATTATGTATTTGTGGAATTTGTAAGATTAAGACCCACCAAATTGTAGATAATCAAATTAACTTTCCAACGTTACTAATTTTGCCTTAATCCGATACCAGAGCTTAAATTTATGGCTTTGCAAAAGGGTATGTGTCACCTAGCCATCTCAAACATTCACTGGAAATGGTCTGCCATAAGTTGTGTGATGCAAACCTTAATGCTTTCCATGGGTTGTGCGATGTAAACCTTTAAATTTTCCATATGTTGTGCGACGTAAACCCTATGGTCAAATGACGTAGACACTTTGTTTTTGAGTTATTTGAAGGGTAACCAAGTCTTTTTAAACTCTAAAACCATCCCTAAAAATCTATATACAAAATTAGGGTCATTAGTAAGGTTTTAACTCTCTAAAATCCCTAGTTCATCTTTCAAAAACACAATAGGAGAAAAAAAACTTAGGGTTATAGATTCAATCTCAAGGGATAAACTTTTTCAAAAATTCTTCATCGATTAAGGTACATAGTGCTTTTCTAAACTACATGGGCATGAATAAATCATTATATTAATGGTTTGAATGTTGATAAATCATGTTTTCATGAAGAGTTTGAATAACATTGAAAAGTAAGCATTGGAAATCCTTCCAATGATATATGATTTTGGTCTCAAGGCCTTACGTTAAATGCAAACTTTACTAGTGTATATGTATAAATGTATTTTCAGTTTTGAAGTATGAATTGAGAGCATAAAGAATGAATTTCCCTCTATCATTATGTACCTTATTATTTCCAAGTTATGGGTTATTCAATTGTATGACTTAAAGCATGAGCCAAGGGTTTTACTATCAATTACGAAATTTATGTTGGTTGTGAATTGAAGAGAGGGATATTTTCTTGTTTTTAAATGCAAAATGTAATAATAGAGGGAATTTCATGATCATTTTTTTTAAATAACCACCATTGGTTAAAATGTTGAAAAGAGAGAATCTTTGCATAGTTTGACATATGTTTTGAAATATGAGTTCTCTTGTATTGTTTGAATGGTTTGGTGGTCTGAACAATTTTTTGAGTGAAAGAACTATGATACTATAATGATATGATTTAGACTTATGACTTGTAAGTCTTGGTATGACGATACCAAAATTAGATAATGCCATAATAGACTTAGAATAGAATAGAAGTCATATTTCAATTAGATTTTCAGAATTGGAGTTCTGAAAGATGCATGTTTTGAAAAGGTTAAAAATGGGCTTTAGTGATGTTAGGTGGTTAGCTGAAGAAGGTCCGAGTTTATAAAACTCATTTCTTGAAATCGTGTTTTGCCGATATGGGTTATTATGTCTCCATGAGGGATTATACGCTGACATAGTACACGGTGGCGTATCAAAATTAAAAACTCCAACCCTTGATGCAAACTTGGGTTGGGGGCTTGGTTGTTGAGTCAAGGAAGGATTCCATATAGCCCATGGAATACCAAACTTGTAGGGTATACCACCTAGCTCAGAACTAAGGCAAAGATGTTGAGTTGAGATTTGTAGAAATGTTTTAAAAGCCTATTTATTATGCCTATGAATTTTCATATGTTTGATGATGACATACTTTTCATGAAATGCTCTCACTTATTTTACATAATAGTATTTTGTTTTTGGATTGTTTTGTGTACCGGTACATCTGTATTGACCCCTATATTTCAGGATCTGAGGCACAATCCCGAGGTCCTACTAAATAGTAGATTGGTGTATTCGAGACTTGCAATTGGTGAGCCTTCTCTATTCTGGGAGGCCTAATTATTAGAATTTGTTATTTTATTTTGGTTTATGGTCCAACTAGGAGCCTTGTCCTAATTTTTAGACAGAAGTAGTTCTTATGCTGTTAGAGATTTCAAAGACTGGTGTCAATTATTTTGAGTATTATGAACCTCATTTCTTATTGCCTAGTTGAATTTAAAAATTTACCATGTTTCCATTTTGCTAACTTTCCGTATTTCTTCACATTGTATGAACATTGTGTATAATTGCCAAATAGAACAGGAGCGCTCAGCCTTCATGGTTTGAGATGCTCATCATGGCTAGGGTCTCAATTGGGTCATGAAAAACTTGGTATTAGAGCGCGGTTCATAGAATGAGGGTGTTTACGAAGTCCACCAAGTAGAGTTGCTTTTATGGGTGTGTAGCGTGCTACACTTATAAGGAAGAAGCTACTAAGCATTTAGGAATATTTCTCTTTCTTGATGTTCTAGTTCGTGCTATGGATCCTGAATGTTTCCCTTTAATACTCTAGTTCATGCTATAGCATCTTCCATACTAAAGTTATCCCAATTCTTTCCTTACTCTAATGTTATTGGAGATATCTCATTGTCAAGGTGATTCAAGTGCAGAGGATTATAATCTAAATAATGTGGTCCTTTCTAATCATGTCATAAACGATTATGAAATTGCATAAGGACTCGAGAGGAGTCCATGAGTGATTTGAAGTGTTTTGATTCAAGCTTTTACTTTTATCTACATCAATCGTGCATTTAGGCATGAGGTATAAAGTATCTCCAGTCCCTTTTCTAAAACCCTTGTTGCAGATGTCATGCTTAAGGGTAATGATATATGGCAGAATATTGGAACATTATTTCCACCCAAGTAGTAGTATGTGATAAAGTATCATAACCTATGAGCTGTGAGATGGTTCAAAAGTTAGTGATATGACATCACAAGCTTAGAAGTCACAATGAGGGTGACTTTTGTGTAAAAAAGCTACTTTAGTTGTATGACCGTTAATTGAGGGATGGGTTGCCATTTTATAGGGATAAACTAAACTGGTACCGGTATTTGTAGATTGTATGATAGTCTGTAGAGGAAGTGTATGATTATTATTTATTCAAAATAGGGAAGGAGCCAGAGTAGATAGTTGTGGTGGTTATAGGAATCACTTATAGGCTTTGAATGGAAACAGGTAGATTAGCCAATAATTTATGAGCATAGACTCGTTGCTGTATATGGAATTATGAGGTAGTTATGATGTATGCATAGGTAAGGAAGTTTGATGTAAGAAGGTATAATATGGTTAGTAAAATTGCAATAGGTTATATTATAAGGTTAAGGCCATCTATTCTTATTTAGTGACTTTACCTCCCTTCTATAGTAGTTGTAGACTAGTACTTTATGTGAGAAGGTATGTAGAGGATTTTGAGTTGTAATAGTGATGTCATGGTGGGGTTAGGATTTTAGGTAGTAGTTAAGTGAAATGAAGTATTTAGGTTGATTTTCCAATTTGATGAACTAGTATAGTATGTGGCATGCTTTACCGGTGGTATATAATTGATGCTAGACTATAGGCTTGAACTCTAGATATGGATTATGGTGATAAGAATAGTATCTTAAGACTAATGATGCGTATTTTGTTGGAACAAATTTGTAGGCTTGATGTAAGGTGTGAAATAGCCTAGGTTGGAAACTTGTGGAATAATGAGTGGAAAATTGTGATGTGTATGTATACATGGGAACAAAAGTAAAACGATTTATTGTGGTTGAATCATTAAGTGGATAAGAGCGAGAGTATATAATAATAAGTTGAACCCCGAGGTAGCATGTAGTTAGATAAGGTGTGATGTGTACGAGTGTCACATTTACCTAGATTTCATTCTCAAATCTTATAGTATGAAGAAATCTGGGGAGTTGTTGTATAGTGTTATTTAGAGTTGAATGAAAGAAATATGGTTAGGCAATATATGCCTTTGGTACAGTTTTACAAATTTTGTTAAGTTGTAAGTTAAGTGATTAGAGATCTAAGGTTAGTGTGTTGAGTGGTGGAGAATGGATCATTGTGTGATAAAGAGTGTGGCTGTGTAATCTCATGAGAGCGCGAGTTGTAGGGTGATGGCTACAGAGGCTAACGAAAGTTAAGAGTATCATTCCCGAAAAGCAATGCCTTCAAAGTATACTTTATTAGGGGAAATTTAGCTTTTATGTGTATGGTGATACCCCATTGTGTTGAGAGTTGT
Organism: Capsicum annuum; assembly: GCF_002878395.1. Lineage (NCBI taxonomy): Eukaryota > Viridiplantae > Streptophyta > Magnoliopsida > Solanales > Solanaceae > Capsicum > Capsicum annuum. The sequence goes on from NW_025858651.1 coordinate 144,551, forward strand.
GGTTATAAATTTGATCAGGGGATTTGTCCACAAGTCTAGGATTGTGATTTTCATCTAAGGGGGAGAAGGTAAATTAAGGTAGTTCCCAAATTTTCTCAGTGTGGTAAGTTGTGGGGAGGAGTCATGATAAACGTATTCCTATTTAAGCATATTCCTCCTACATCCATTTAAGAGGTAGTTCTACCAATGTATTATGTATTCAAGTCCTGCCTATGTTTAAGGTCTGAGTTCTCTATGTAACTCATGTAATGTTTCGACATCTAAACTAGAAGCAATAGTGTCTCAGTAAATTCAGTATTTCATGTATTCGAGCTCTCTGTTATGATGTTTTTAATCCATAAATCCATGTCCTAACTCATGCATGGTTCTATGGAACTATATTTTCATATGTTACTGAGTTATTTTATGTCGGGATTAGCCAAAGTGAGAAGGTGTATGCAAACTCATGACTATCTTATCTCTAAAAATAAGAAGCAACAGTTCCAAGTAGCAATACCTATCTCAGTCGTTGACTTCATGAATTCCACATTCATGTTATACAACTCATGATATATTCTCTTATGTTTCCCACTTAGGTCTATCCTAAGAATTCATGTTGTGTTATGTTTATTCCTGAACGACTCTGTATTTATGATCTAGACATCGAATGTATGAAGTATTTCGTGTATATTGTATCATATATTCACGGCATGTCCCACCTTGAGTAGATCAACAAATATAATAGAGTAGTGTTACTCCTATTCATGATGCTTATGCTAGGGCCCCTCAATGACCCTCCGTACGTTAGTATGATGTCGGTTGTGGAAGCATAGTAATATTTTAGGTAGGGGAGAAGATGTTTTGGAAGGTGAAATTTTGTATGTGATTTCTTGAGCTAAGGTTATAGGAGAATGGGGAAGAAGGAGATGAACTTTCATTATGTAAAATAGTTAGGAAGGAGATATGAGGAAAAAATCTTTGAGAATGATTGAAGTTGATAGTTTTAGAAGAGAGATCTATAAAATGGGTTTAGTAGAGATAGGCTTGAGTATTGTGATTGATGGATACTCGAACCGATGTGCTATGTAGATAGTACTCCTCGATTTAAGGCCTGAGGCTGTTAGATTATAGTGATAAGATAGAGAAGTATTCTTAAAAGGATGTAGAGTATAGAGTACCATAGCTTTAGCTAGAACCTTTTTACTCCGGGTTAGACTTCAACATGGAAGTTCGATGCATTTAGACTCAAGCTCTAGTGATTATGTATTTAGTGGGAGAATTATAAGATTGAGACATTAAAATGTGATAGTCATAGCAGAAAGCATAGTGGAGAAGCGTCGTAAATGTATTATTTGAGGTAGAGAATATTTCTAATCTATTCTTATGTCCCACGGGAATCTCATCTCATATCTTGTATCAATCTTAATCAAACCAAGGATTCTTAGTAAAATTCATGACATTTAATGTTATGATCATGTGCCATAGAACACATGCCAAGATCATGTCTATGTCAAGCCTCGTTATCACATTATTTGTGCTTACACAATTCACCTGGTGATACCACAAAATCTTCTTGAATGCTTATGTATGTTTCATTGTGGAAAATAGAATTCCTAATGTGAGGTTGTGTCCTATATTCCATACTTCTATAGCTTCAACAGGTCCCTACCCATCATTTGAGGACAAATGATTCCAAGGGGAGATAATGTAATGCCCTATATTTTCGTGCTAGAACTCTAATCGTCATTCCTCTATGTATAAGCTCAAATCCAAATGATTTCCTATGTGAATATAAGTTTCATGATCATTATCCTAGTGTGTGGAGTGATTTCGAGGTGAAATATGTTCATAGGAATCACTTAGAGCAAAGTGAGCTAAGAGCCTTTGATTCGGCCAATTTTTGGTGTTCGATATTACTAGGGTCATATTTGAAGTAGTATAACTTTATGTATATATGGAATTTGGCAGATTAAGACTCACCAAATTGTAGATAATCAAATTATCTTTCCAACGATATCAATTTCTCCATAATCTGTTACCCAAGTGAAAAGTTAAGGCTTTCCAAAGGGGTGTGCGTCGCCTAACCATCACAAATGTTCATTGGAAAGAGTTTGCCATAAGTTGTATGATGCAAACCTTAAGGTTTGACATGGTTTATGCGATGCAAACCTTGAGGTTTTCCATAGGCGTGCGACTCAAACCCTATGGCCAAACAACGTAGACACTTCATCTTTGAGTTATTTCATGGGCAACCAAGTCTTTTTACATTCCAAAACCTTCCCTAAACATCTATTGACAAAATTACTATCATTAGTTGCGTTATAACTCTCTTAAATTCCTAGTTCATCTTTCAAAAACATAATAGGACAAAAACAACTTAGGGTTAAACATTCAAGCTCAAGGGATCAACTTTTTTGCAAATTTTTCATCGATTAGGGTACGTAGGGATTTCCTAAACTACATGGGAATGGATAAATTATTATATTAATGTTTTGAATGTTGATAAATTATGTTTTCATGAAGATCTTGAATTACATTAAAAAGTAAGCATTGTAAATCCTTTCAATGATATATGATTTTGGTCTTGAGATCTTATGTTTAATCCGAACTTTTCTAGTGTATTTGTATTAATGTGTTTTCAGTTTTGAAGTATGAATTGAGAGAATGAAGAATGAATTTCCCTCTCTCACTGTGTACCTTTTTATTTCGAAGTTAAGGGTAATTCAATTGCATGACTTAAAGCATGAGCCAAGGGTTTTACTAGCAATTACAAAATTTATGTTGGTTGTGAATTGAAGAGAGGGACATTTTTTTTAAAATTTAAAATGTAATAATCAAAAGACTTGCATGATCATTTTTAGAAATTGACCACCATTGGTTGAAATGTTGAAAAGAGAGAGTCTTTGCATAGTTTGACATATGGTTTGAAATACGAGTTCTCTTGTATTGTTTGAATGTTTTGGTGGTCTGAACATTGTTTTGAGTGAAATAACTATGATACGATTATGATATGGCTTGGACTTATGACTTTCAAATCTTGGTATGAAGATACCAAAATCAGCTAATGCCATAACAGACTTCGAACAGAATAGAAGTTAGATTTCAATTAGATTTTCAGAATTTGAATTTTGAAAGATGCATGTTCAAAAAAGGTTAAAAATGGGCTTAAGAGATGTTAGGTGGTTACGTGAAGAAGTCATGAGTTCAGAAATCTCATTACCCAAAATCATATTTTGTCGATACGGTTTATTATGTCCCCAAAAGGGATTATACACTGGCCTAGTTCCCTGTGGCGTATCAAAATTAGAAACTCCAACCCCTGCGGCAAACTTGGGTTGAAGGTTTGTCTGCCGAGTCAAGAGAGGATTCCATATAGCTCATGGAATATCAAACTTGTAGGGTGTACCACCTAGCTCAGAACTAAGGCAAAGATGTTGAATTAAGATTTACAGAAATGTTTTAAAAGCCTATTTATTATACCCATGTATTTTCAAATGTTTGATGATGACATACTTTTCATGAAATGCTCTCACTTTACATATTAGTATTTTGTTTTTGGATTATTCTATGTACCAGTACATCTGTATTAACCCCTATATTTCAGGATCTGAGGCACATTTCTAGGGTCCCGCTAAATAGTATGGTGTGTCTGAGAGTTACAGTTGTAAGCCTTCTCTATTCCACGAGGCGTGGTTATTAGAATTTGTTATTTTATTTTGGTTTATGGTCTGACTGGGGGCCTTGTCCTAGTTTTCAGAAAGAAGTTATTTTCATGCTGTTAGAGATTTCGCAGAATGGTTTTATGTATTTTGAATATTATGAACCTCATTTCGTATTTCCTAGTTGAATTTAGAAATTTACCATGTTTTCATTTTTCTAACTTTCTGCATTTTTTACATTGTATGAAAATTATGTATGATTGCCAGATAGAATAGGGGTGTTCACGCCTTTATGGTTTCAGATTCTCGTTACAGCTAGGATCTTGGCTCGGGTTATGATAGATGGAAGAGAGAAAAGGGGGGGACTGGTGGTGGAACAAAGAAGTTAAAATAAAGGTGGAGGATAAGGAGGTGGCCTATGCTATGTTTGTTGTAAGCAAGGATAAAGAGGAGAAGTGGAAAATTAGGGAGAAGTATAAGTTAGCTAGGAGAGAGGCTAAGCTAGTGGTTACGATGGTTAAGATAGTGGCTTTTGAGAGCTTGTATGCAAATTTAAAGGAGAAAGGCAGGGTTAAAAGAATGTATAAGCTTGCCAAGGATAGAGAGCATAGGGTGTGTGACCTTGACCAAGTGAAGTGCATCAAGGGAGAGGATGAAAAAGTATTGGTTGAGGATGCACTTATTAGGAAGAGGTGGTAATCCTATTTTCACAAACTTTTAAATTATGAAGGGGATAAAGATTTAGAACTGAGGGAGTTGGATAACTCGAATGGGTGTCACTATTATGTTATTGTAGGCTTATTAAGGTGGATGAGGTTAAGATAACTGTTCGTAGGATGCGTAGGTTTGGACGACTGGGCCAGACAAAATTCTGGTAGATTTTTGGAAGAGCACTGGCAGGGCAGGTTTGGAGTGGCTGACAAGGTGTTATTAATATTATTTTTAGGGCAGCGAATATGCCCAAAGCTTGGAGATGGTGTACGATGATTCCATATTATAAGAACAAGGGGGGCATTTATAGTTAAAACAACTATAGGGGTATCACGCTATTGAGTCATACTGTGAAGGTTTGAGAAAGGGTGGTAGAGTTGAGGCTTAGGAGGATTTTGAATATTTCTGAGAATCAATTCGGTTTTATGCCAGGTTACCCGAGTATTAAGACCATTCACCTCCTAAGGACATTAGTGGAACATTTTAGGGAGATGAAGAATGACTTGTACATGGTGTTCATTGAACTTGAGAAGTCATATGACAAAGTCCCTAGGGAGATTTTATGGAGGTTTGTAGAGGATGGAGGCATGCCCGTGATTTGCACTGGGTTGATTTAGGAAATGTATGATTGTACAAAGACTCGAGTGAGAACGGTAGGAGGCGATTTAGAGAACTTCCCTATTTTGACAAGGTTTCACCAGGGATCGACTCTAAGCCCATTTTTATTTGTCTTTTTGATGGATGTTTTGACACGAAATATTCAAGGAAAGGTGACTTGTTGTATCTTATTCATTAATGAGTTGTACTAATTGATTAGATGTGGGGATATGTAATGATAAGTTAGATGTTTGAAGACAGACCCTTAAGTCCAAGAGATTTAGGTTGAGTAGGACCAAGATAGAGTACTTGAAATATAAGTTTAGTTATTTGTCACATGAGGTTGATGTGGTGGTGAAGTTGGATTCTGAGGCCATTCAGAAGAAGAAAAATTTCTAGTATCTTAGGTCTATGATTCAGGGGAATGGCGAGATTGATGAGGATATCATACACCATATGGGTGCAGGATTGTTGAAATGGAGGTTCGCTTCATGGGTGTTGTGTGATAAGAATATGTGTCCTAAGCTTAAAGGAAGTTCTATGGAGTAGTAGTCTAATAGTCTATGTTGTATGGGGAAGAGTGTTGGCAAGTTAAGAACTTTTACATCAAAAAGTTGAAGGTGGTAGAGATGAGGATATTGCGATGGATGTTTGGGCTTACCATGAGTGATAGGGTTAGAAGTGAAATTATTCGGGAGAAGATGGGAGTGGCTTCGGTAGAGGACAAAATACAAAATGTGAGGTTGCAATGGTTTGGGCATGTAATAAAGAGGGCTGTAGATGCTCTAGTTCATAGGGGCGAGAAGTTGGCTATGAATGGTTTTAGGTAGGCTAGAGGTAGGCCGAAGAAATATTGGAGGAAGGTTATTAGACATGATATGGAGCAGTTACAGCTTACAGAAGACATGACCTAGGATAGGAATATGTGGAGGATGTGGATTAAGATTGCAGGTTAGTGAGTAGGAGTTTGTCTGTATTAGTAGGTAAGAGTGGTTTTGTTTGTATATACGCTTTTATTTTCTTGTTCATGATATTTCGGTGTTGTCTTCAATTTTGAATAGAGAGTTTATTGTATTACCTTGTGGATGCCTTGTTTTCACAATTATCTAGTAGTATTTTTACAAAACTAAAGAATAGATATCCAACAGTCTTATCACTCCTAATGTTTTAATTCAATAATTTTGTTAGTATTAGTATTGATTTGGACTTTATTTGAGTTACTAATATTTATGGACTATAAACTTAATGGACTATTCAAAAATGTAAGTTTAAATAGAAATAATATGTTGAAAGATAAAAATAATGAAAAACCTTAAGGAATATTCATAAATTACATCACGATAAATATTTTTATGTAGTAAATACTTTTAAAAATTATGTAAATATAATATCAAATTGGTTCAGTTAGGAATTGACTCTTTTTAGTTAAAACCAAACCAAACCAATTGTTGATGGGTTCTTTCTTCAACACCAAATCAAGTCAAATCAAATTATTAGTCGGATTTTTGTTGACTCAGTTTGTGGTTCAATTTTGTTCACTCCTAATAGGCTTTATTTACCCTTTCACTTAAAAGAAAATTTTACAAAATAATTAATATTTTCATTTAATATGTGTCAATTTCTTATTGGCTTGAATTCTAATTAATTAAAAACTAAATAATACCCAATCCAACCCGGATCCCACTTACCATCCAAGATGCTTATTATAGGATTTATGTCTATAGAAACTTTATGACTCTTTGTAAAAAAATATGAGAAAGTTTTGCTTGAGAAAGAACTACTCATTTGTGGGATTAAAACCATTTAACTTAACTAAACTATTTTGTCCAGAAGTTTATTTGATATTCCTAGATTTTGGATATTATATAGTACATCGAACTCCAAAAATATGACATAAAATTTGAACAATATGAGATATGTTAGTAATGATATCCAGATGATAGATAGGAATGCTTCCTATTAACTCCCACGAATCCAACACTATAATAATTATATCAAGGCATATAATGGAGAAGGGAACAATTATCTGATTGAACACCTACACTATGGTAAACCTATCCTCAAAATGATTAACAGTTTCTTTATTGTGTTGCTCTAAAACTGGTGGTTGATCAATTTCACCTGGTGACTGGAATTAGAAAATTGGATAGTAGTGATTGGAAAGCAAAGGTAAAATTGATCACCAGTGATCAATTTCTTTGGTTACCAGGTGATCAACCGTCGGCTACAGAGCAAGGCTATATAGGAACTTATAATTAGTTTAATGATAAATATACTTTAATGTGGGCGTGTTAATTAGATAATAGTTCTCTTCTCTACATATTCCTAGCCATAATTCTTATAATATTGAATTAGTGGGATGCAATGGGAAGCAGTCCTATCTATCAAATTATAATACCCCGCATGTTTCTAAGCTAGAAAGTGAATAACTATTCCTACATATGAAATCTCCTATCTTGTGATTCATACCTGAGTACATGACTTACAATGAATATCCTAGTGATAGAATAGCTTATGATGCATTAAGCATGTTCATACGAGTCACTTAAGGTAATACAAGCTAAGAGTTTTTGAATCCATCAAGTTTTAGTCTTTGATTTTGCAAGGGTCATCTTTGAACGAGTATAACTAGATGTTAATATGGTAATTTGGCTGATTTAGACCCACTAAATTATAGAGAATCGAATTAGATTTCCAACGATACCAATTTCGCCTTAATCCAATACCCAAGCGAAAAGTTATGCCCATTTTTGTGAGAGACAGTAAGCATAGGTGATTGGTTAGGCGCCGGCCAACCCAAACATAGGCGATTGGTTAGGCGCCGACCAACCCAAGCATAGGTGATCACTTGGGCGCTGCCTAAGTCAATTCTAGGTGTCAAAAACACTCCGTTTTGAGTTATTTTAATGGTAATTAAGTTTATAAATACTCCTTACACATCCCTAAACTTAACCCTCCAAAATATATATCTTCTAAACATAATGCAAACCTATTTTCATCTCAAATCGCATCATCCAAGAGCACTAAAGGATAAAAACAACTAGAGTTGCATAATTAAGCTTGAAGATCCGATTTCAAGGAAATTCCTTCGTCAATCATCAAGAATCTTCCTTCTAAGGTATGTGTAGTGTTCATCCACAGATTCCTTTTGTCCGTGGAGTTCAAGAATCAATCTTTAAAATACAAAAGCTTGGTTGATTGTGGTGATATGATCATGCCCATATTGATGCTTGTTTGTTTCCTTTTTTTTCATTATAAAGTATGATTTCTATATTGTTGGGTGTTGATGATCATGTTGTTGATATTGGGTGATTCCCAAGATGGAATTTTTATATATTTTTGTGAATTCATGATATCATATGAGTTGGAAACATATAAATTTGGTTGTTCATGCTATATAATTTAATGAATTCACCTATGCTTAAGATGTGCATGTAAAGTGTTTGATAAAATGCCTAAGAAACTAGAAATCATGGAATATAGCTAAATTATGACTAAGTGAAGGATTCATGATATGTCCTTACGTTTCAATGACTTCTATGTTGTTAATGTGCCTTGTAAATGTTGTTGGAATACTCATGAACTATTCTTATGAGATTATGCTATGTTTACTTGCAAATCCTACTTATGAACAAGATGTATGATAACCGTGCAATCCACATGAACTTCCATGCTATTAGTATGTGTTGCCAATATGATTATTCAACGAACATGATATTAAGATTGTCCAAGTACTTCCATGTGATATGAAATCCTTTCCATGCAATACATTGTTGATAACCGTGCTTAGTATGAGATCCCTACTTATGATAATATAAATTATGGACTCTACTCTTATGATCAAGTCAGTCATGTGTGTCAGTTTCCTTACATCGAGTTCTAGGGGTACTTGTACCCAAAAACTATAGCTGTGTGCCTAGATCCATGTCATGTTTCACGACATCTGAACTCAAGCTATGATTCCATAGACTTTAGTTAGTCATGTGACTCAGGAAAACCTCATGATCTTAGTCAATTGTCAGATATCCGTAACAATCTGCCAGTCAACAGAATTCAGTAAGATTAAGTCATACACAGTCAGTTATTCATGTCCAGTCCCTCCAGATGGGAGTAGAGGTTAGCACCAAGTGAACCCAAGGATGGGAACTCACCCACCAGTTCAGGGTGTGATTCTTAGTAGTCATCCTTGTGTTCCAGAACTACGTAGTCAGTGTAGGTTGAGACATCTTAACCCATTAGATTAGGGTTGATGAGGTGGCTTAACATGTCAGTTTAGGGTTCCCACCGTTCTCAGTGAGTACCCTCCAGATAAAGGTTACTCACACGCTGTCCTTACCCATGTCACAGTATTAACGCCCCTCCAGTCAGGGTAGAGATTAGACCACAGCTTAGCCATAATGGCATACATAGGGCATATTGGTTAAACACTACTTCCCACAGTTTTAGTATCAGTCTCAGTAAAAGAACTCAGGGCGTTCTTTAGATTTCAGTAAATCCAGGACTGTCAGATATAGTCATCCATGTTATCAGTTTTAGTATCAGTCATGACAGTTATCAGTAAACCATGTATTAGATTGCAGGTCATGCTATCACGTATTCACGGTCCCAGTTTCTATATATGTGTGTTTGCACTCCCACGTTCATATTGGTTAGTCAGTGTTGTTCATGCATGAAACCCTTTATGTTTATCCTATCTTTCTCGTATACTCAGTACTCCTGTTGTACTGATGCATTTGTGCTATGGTGCTTTCTTTTCATGTTACACCATAGATTCTGAGACACAAGCTCCAGGCTAGCAGTAGCGGTAGCATTCCAGTCGCAGAGACACAGTGAGTCGTCATTGATTCGAGGACAATATGATTTGATTCATTTATTTTTCTTCAATTCAGTTTTATGGAGTTAATTGGAGACATATTCCTTCAACTCCTTATTCAGATAGTTTAGAGGCTTTTAGATTTATGTTCAGATTTACATTCAGACTTAGCTTTCAGATTAAGTTGTAGGTATTTTGACCCACTTGATTTTATTCAGTTTAACCTTATATCCTTACAGTTCTATATATTCCACATTATTATATCATGATTTACAGTAGACAAGTACAGATATCAGTCATGGGTTAGCTTGTGGTCCCTCGGGGTCATAAGCACCGTGTAGCATTCTGGTTCAACGAATCGGGATGTTACACAAATGGATATCATTAACGACCTATCTCATATGGTTTAGATCATGCCATATTTATGGCCTGACTTTGATCTAGCACTCTAATCTTACTGTAATTGTTACGTGTTGTGAATTTCTTTTCTTTTTGGGTGATTGGCTTTTTTGTCAAGGTTGGGTTGCAACAAGTGTCACCATAGACCGCAATTTTGGATCATAACAAATTGGTATCATAGTTCTAGGTTCACCTATATCATAATTGTAATAGTAGAATGTCTAGTAGAATCTCACGGATTGGTACGTAGACATCTGTATCTATCTTTGAGAGTCTATAGGATATCTTTAGGAAAAACTTCTCTAATTTGGTTCTTTGTCATACGATTTATTCATACTCAATGTTATAAACTTGTATTTCAGTCTTTTCTATATAGATGGTAAGGACTAAGTCTAGAATGGCTAGAGAGGCTGGGTCGACACTCAATATGAGAACCCCAATTCAAGAACAAGACGAGGGTCGTGGTCGACCCAAATATAGAGAATAGGCATGTGGTGCAAGCCTATCTTAAGGATGTTTTAAAGAGGCCTCCTCCGAGCCTAAGGTAGTGTATTCTAGGGATATTTATCATATGGGGATGGGAGGGCCAGCTTAGGTTCCATAGATTTTAGTCGATAATCCAGTACTTCAAGTTTTTATTTGTCTACTGAGTCATTTGGAGGTTGTTCCCTTGAGTGTACCTTGTATTCCTCAGACTTTGAGTAATATTTCAGCTTAATACTAACATCTTCTTATGTTATTCCTATTTTTGGGGTACAACTATCATCTATGGTACCCCCATGCCTGGACTTTTTTCCTGCCAAACATCATGGTACCATACTGAAATCTGACAATTTTTATTTATATTGGCTCCACGACGTGCTAAGGGTTAAAATGATAGTGTTTAATGACTGAAACTTAAAATCGCCATAACTTCTTACTCGGTTATCGGATTTGGGCAAATTTTATATCATTGGAAAGCTAATTAATTTCCTACGCAATGGCAGGCTCTAAACTAAAAAATAATGAATGTTCCAAAAATTTCATATATGAATAATCATGCATTCGGACTTAGATTATGCTAGAGAAATATAGGGTGTTACAATATCTCCCCCTTGGGATCATTCATCCTCGAATAAAACTGGTTAAGCCAAGAAAACTGATGGTCTGAGCTTACACACTGAATATGGATGTCTGAGGCATGGAATGCATGAATGAACTGATTCATGAATGCATGACTGACGTGAACATGATGTGCGGCTGAAACTGAGCATGAAAGAGAAGAAATCTTAAGAAGATTAGTACTTTATACTGAATCTAGATTTGTGGAGAAAAGATGAGGGTACTTAGTCCGTATATCTTCTTCTGCTACCCAAGTGTCTCCCTTAACGGACTGATTCTGCCAAAGAACTTTGACTAGTGAAACTTCTTTGTTCCTTAGTCTGCGAACTTGATGATCAAGAATTTTGACTGGAACTTCCTCAGAGGAAAGACTGTTCTGAATATCTACACTTTCTAAGGGAACAACTACAGCCGGATCACCAATACACTTTTTCAACAATGAGACAGGATTATTGGGTGTACTGAGGCTATATCTAAAGGTTACTTAAGATCATAAGCTACCTTTCTGAAGTGACTGAGGATTCTGAAGAGATCGACATATAGGGGACTGAGTTACTTTCTTGCCAAATCTCTTCACTCCCTTTATGGGAGAGATTTTTAAGTACACCAAATCACCAATCTCAAACTCAAGATCCTTTTTCCTCACATCGGCATATGATTTTTGTCGGATCTGGGCAGCCCTAAGCCTTTCTGTGATCAACTAAACCTTCTTTAAGGCATCAAACACCAAGTCAGGCCGTCCTATTGCAGCCTCACCTACTTCAAACCAACTAATTGAAGGTCTACATCTTCTATAATAGAGAGCCTCAAATGGAGCCATACGATTACTGGAATAATAGCTGTTATTGTATACGAACTCAATTAATGGCAAATGGTCATCCCAACTACCCTTGAAATCAAGAACACATGTTCTCAGCATATCCTCAAGAGTTTGAATAGTCTATTCTTCTTAACCGTATGTATGAGGGTAAAAGGCTATATTGAGATAGACTTGGGTACCTAGACCTTTTTGAAATGCTTTCCAGAAATGAGAGGTAAATTGGGTACCTCTATCTGGAATGATAGATAACAGAACACCGTACAACCTAACAAAATCTTTGAGATAGAGATTGGCATAGTGCTTAGCTGAATAAGAGGTTTGGACTGTCAATAAATGAGTTGATTTGGTCATCTTATCTACGATAAACTAAACAGAATCATGCTGATGACGGATACAAGGCAAACATGTCCCAAAGTCCATGTTCACTTTCTCCCATTTTCACATGGGAATACTAAACTCCTGCATGGATGCACTAGGCTTCTGATGCTCAACCTTAACTTGCTGACATATAGAGAAGTTATCTACAAACTCTACAATATCTCTCTTAATCCCACTTTAATAATAGATCTCCCACAAATTGTGGTACATCTTAGTGGTCCCTGGATGGATAGAGTAATGCGCACCATACACTTCCACAAGAATTTGTTGCCTCAAGTCATGTACACCAGGCACACACAATCTACCCTGATAGTGCAACACACCATATCCCCTTTGGAAGAAGACCTCCACTTTTTGACCTCTGACTAATTCTTTTATCTTAACTAGACTGGGATCCCTATCCTTCTTTTTCTTTTCCTCGGAAACTAGAGATGAATCTGAGCTACTCTGCACCCATACACCACCTTCTACTGAATCAAGTAGATGGATACCTAGTCGAAAGTTAATGGACTTCCTGAGCTAACGTTTTTATAAAATCCCCAACATGAGCAACACTACCTATAGACAATCTACTGAGAGCATCAACCACTACATTGGCCTTGCTCGGATGGTATAGAAAACTCATGTCATAATTCTTCAATAACTCTAACCACCTTTTCTGTTACAAATTCAAATATTTCTGAGAAAACACATACTGAAGGATTTTGTGATATGTGAACATATCTACATGCACCTCATACAAGTAATGCCTCCAATCTTTAAGGCAAACACTATAGCTGCTATCTCAAGATCATGAGTAGGCTAATTCTTCTCATGGGGTTTAAGCTATCTGGAGGCGTAGGCTACGACCTTACCTCTCTGCATGAGGACACAACTCAAACCTACTCTGGATACATCACAGTACATAACAAAACCATCTAAACCGTCTGGTAGAGTCAAGATTGGACTGAGGTGACTCGATTATTCAACTCCTAAAAACTCTTCTTGCAAGAATCTAACCACTAAAACTTAACTTTCTTCTGAGTCAATTTGGATATGGGGGATGTAATAGAAGAAAACCCTTCAACAAACCAATGGTAATAGCCATCTAAACCTAAGAATCTCTTGATGTATGATGGAGAGATGGGTCTAGGCCAGTTTCTCACCACCTCAGTCTTATGAGGATCGACTCTAATACCATCACCAAAAATGATATGGCCAAGGAAAACTATTGATCTTATCTAGAATTCAAACTTACTGAATTTAGCATACAACTGGTAAGCTCTAAGAGTCTAAAGCACTATGATGAGATGGTCTGCATGATCACTTTCGCTACGAGAATAGACTAAAATGTCATCAATGAAGCCTACGATGAACATGTCCAAGTATTGCTTGAACACTCAGTTCATCAAGTCCATGAAGGCTACTGGGGTATTTGTGAGACCAAATGACATGACAAATTTGAAATGACCATACCGAGTTTGGAAATCTATTTTCAAAATATCACATTCTCTTACTCTGAGATGATGATAGCCTGATCGGAGGTCTATCTTGGAAAAGTAGCTAGCACCTAAAAGTTGGTCAAACAAGTCATCGATTCTAGGAAGTAGGTATTTATTATTGACTATGACCTTATTCAACTGACGGTAGTCAATACGCATCGTGAGAGAACCATCTTTCTTAAGAACGAATAGAATAGGTGTGCCCCATAGGGAGACGCTGGGCCTGATGAATCCCTTATCTAGGAGATCCTTTAACTATTCTTTCAACTCTTTGAGTTCAGCTGGAGCTATTATGTATGGAGGAATAGATATAGGCTGAGTATCTAGGAGAAGGTCTATTCCAAAATCAATTTCTCTTTTGGGAGAAAATCTAGGAAGATTTTCAGGAACCACATCTGAGAATTTATTTACTACAGGGACTGACTCAAGAGTAGGAGTTTTTGAGCTAGAGTCTTTGAATTGCACAAGATGGTAGACACACCCCTTGGATATCATCTTTCTTTCTCTAAGGTACAAAATCACCTGACCCCTAAGAGCTGTAGTACTATCCCTCCATTCAAGGATTGGTTCATCTGGGAACTGAAAATGAGCTATTTTATTTCTACAATCAACTGAGGTATAACATGAGTGAAGCTAATCCATACCAATAATAACGTCAAAATCCGTCATCTCTAAATCCACGAGATCAACTAAGGTAAATTTTAGAGATATTGTGAACGGAAAGTTCCAATATACCTTCCGGGATACAATGGAAACACCTACAAGGGTAGACACTAAAAAGGGCTCTGCTAGAGTTTTGAGACTAACTCCAAAATTGATGGCTATATATGGAGTTACAAAAGAAAGAGAAGCTCCAAGGTCTAGTAAAGAATAAATGTGTAAGTTGAAAACCTGTAACGTACCAGTAACTACGTCAGGAGAATTTTCCTGATCTTGGTAGGACTGAAGAATATAATTTGTTTGGATGCTAACCACTAGTAGAACTAGAAGCGGCACCCTGCTGAGTTGGGCGGCCAGATGGAACCGATGACTGATGGGATTGGCCCTATTGGCACACATCCCTACCCTTCTGAGCAACTATACAACATTCCCAAATCTGATAGCCTGGCTTGCCATACCCGAAGCACACATCACTACCCACTCTACACTCACCCTGCTGATGTCTGCCATATTTTTAACATAGATGATTTGTATAAGCACTGCTAACACTGACCTGGGACTTAGATCCTGGTTTTCTATTGTAAGACCTTACAAAATCAGTCCATTTATGCATTAAGGAGGTTCCAGACTTAGAAAATTCTAGCTAAGTTTCCATACTTAGTTTATTTTTGGGCTTCAAAAGTTGGAAATCTCATTTTGCGACCTTAATGTCCTTGAATGGTCGAAATTCTTGCTAATTTATGATCAGGGAGGTCAATAGGTGTTCCTGGACGAGTTTCAAATTTTTTGGACATCATTTAGACCATGTTCGGTGTCCCAAAATAGTGGACGAATGCGATCTTGGCGCGCCGCATTACCTATCATGTTGGTTAACATTGTTGCATGTTTCCAGAGCCAAAAGTACTAAGGCTTGGTACGATCATAGCGTGACGGGTCGAGTATCACGTTGGTGCCATTGACGCATCGCTTCGCCAACCATGTTGATGCCCAGTTTTCAGTCAATAAATATCCGCGTCTTCAATGGAAAAAGGGTCAAATTTCTTACCCCTATATAAACCCAATAACACATGATTTAGCCATTTTTACCAAAAATATAGTGTTTTTCTTAAGTTCCACTCAAGAACAAGTTAGGGTTTTCAATTGGGGATTCAAATTCAATACTCAAATTCAAGAATCTCTCCATTAATCTTTATAAATTCAAGAAATAAGGTATGCATAGTATTCATTCATGGATTTCTTTCATCTATGAAGCCCATGAATCAAGTTTTTAAATCATGTATTGTGAATGTTCTGTTGTAGGTTGATTATGTTCAAGAGATTATGATTGTTTGATTCCCAAGTTGGAATCATTATTTGTTTTTATGAAACTATATAAGTATGTGTGTTGAAGACTATGAACTTGGTGGTTATGATGTGTTAATTTGATGATTATATGTATTCCCTAAGAGGTGCATGTAAGGTGTTTGACAAAATGACTAAGAGAATAGAAATTGTGTATTATAGCTCAGTCATGACCCAAGTGATAAATGCATGCTTTACCCTTATAATCAAGGATGACTTCCTTGATATTGTGTGCATTATGAAGGTTTGATGGAATGTTCATAAGATTAGGTTGATGAAAGTATTACATGCTTATATGCATTCCTATCCATGTAAAACATTATGATAACCATGTGCTTCATGAAATCTCCAAATTATTGTGTTAGGAATTGTTGATATTGTCCATGTGTTAAAGAAGTGTCATGTTCTGTTAGTTTCATGCTATCGAGTCCTGTGGGTACTTGTACCCGACAATCTAGCTGTGTGCCTAGAGCCAGTATCATCTATGAAGATACTCTCAGTCAAGCCATGATCATTAGAATTCAGTCAGTTATATAACTAAGGAAAACTCAGTAAATTTAGTATCTACCAGTCCAGTCCTACTAGGTAACCTCAGTAAATCTAAGTAATCTCTGTGATCTTTGTAATCTTAGTCAGTTAATAGATCTTAATAGTATTCCGTCAGTTAATAAAATTTAGTGAACTCAGTTCTAATCAGTTAAACAATACGATCAATAACAGTTCAGTTCAATTTAATCTAGTTCAGTATCTCCTCAGTTGGGAGTAGGATTCAATACCGAGTGAACCCAAGGATGAGGGATCACCTGCCAGTCAGTAAAGGGTGTGATCCTTAGAATAAATCCTTGCATTCCAGAACTATATAGACAATATAGGTTGAGATGTACCCTATAATTTTAGGGATTATACACCTCATTTTAGTTTTTCTACTAGGAGGGTTGACGAAAGAGCTCCCTGTCAGATAGGGTTTACTTATAGCTTGTATTTACTCGTGGAACGATACTAATACCCTTCTAGCTGGGGTTAGGGGTTGTACCCCACAAGTTCAAATGTGGGGCATGTTGGTTAGATGATTACCTCCCACAGTCTTAGTTTCAGATTCAGTAGTTTCAGATTCAGTCTCAGTAATAGAACTCTGTTTAGTTCTACAGATATCAGGATTGTCAGTTATAGTCACTCACCTTAGTACGAAACTCTGCTAGTTCCATTAGAATCGGGACTGTCAAATACAGTCATCCAGTTCAGATAAACTCAGATAGTTTTTCAGTATCAGTATACTCATTTATCAGTTATCAGTAATATAGTACTAGTAACCTCAGATATCGATTACTTGTAAACTCTATAATTCATATGATTAATGGACTCAATCATTCAGTATCACAGTATTAGTACTCTAATATCAGTAAATCCATGTTATCAAAATTTATGAGTCAGTGTTATTACGTATTCAGGCATGTATTCTCACGTCCATGTTATTAAGTTAGTTAGTATTATTTATGCATATGAACCATTATATTTAGCCTACCTCACATGTGTACCAGTACATTCAATCATACTAACATATTTACGCTATGGTGTTTTATACCATAGGTTCAAAAACATATGCTCCAGAGCATCAGTAGCAATCCAGTCTTAGCAGTCAGAGTCAGCAATGAGTCTTCATCCTTCAAGGACATAAATCATTTTTTTATTATTTCATTACTTAGTTTATTTCAGTAGTTGGAGTTATTTGGGAAAGTGTCCCATCAACTCCTTATTCAGACAGTTTAGTCAGTTCTAGAGGCTTTCATACTATAACATATTCAGACAGTTATTTCAGTTTTTTTGGTATTGTTATACCATATTTTCAGTTGTGTATCAGTATTGAACCTTATGGCCTTTCATTTCATATTTTCGTATTTATGATATTATTATTATTAGTTAGTGCTCAGTACAAATATCAATCATAGATTAACTTGTGGTCCTTCGGGATTATGAGCACCGTGTAGTATTTCGGGTAATAGATTTGGGGTGTTACAAACTTGGTATCATAGACTAAGGTTCAACAGTGTCGTAGGAAGTCTAACAATCCGCATCTAGTAGAGTCTTGTACATGGGTGTGTTGTGCACCACACTTAAATGCAGGAGGCTATGAGATATTTTAGGAATAGATTCCCTTTTTTTAGTATTCATGTAGTACCAATGAGCATAAGCTCAAATTTAACTCTTAGTCTTATCCCTTCTTCTCTTTTATTTATAGAACATACCACCTAAAAAGGCTATAAAAGAGGAACATGGAATCAGTTAGTACCTTAGCCAGTCCAGGAAGATCCTCTGGATGAGCATGTCTCTCATGTAGAATTCAGAACAGTATTCACTACTTTTGCTAATTCAGTCACAACTCAGGATAAATGGCTAGCTGCTGTTCTGGCCAACCCAGTGGCCAATTTTTCTATATCCAAGATTCGAGACTTCACTCAAATGAATCCTCCCCTATTCTCTGGTTCTAAGTTTGAAGAGGATCCATAAGAATTCCTTGGCCAGGTTTAGAAAGTTACAAATATCATGGGAGTGACTTCTAGTAAGAGTGCTGAGTTAGCCGCCTATCAGATACAAGATATAGCCTATATGTGGTATAAGCAGTGAAAAAAAGATAGGGGTACAGATGCAGGGCCCAAGAATTGAAGGAGTTTTCTACGACCTTCTTAAATAGATTTTTTCCCCTAGAGTAGAAAGAAGACAAAGTGTTAGAGTTCATCAATCTCAGACAAGGTAGTATAAGTGTGAAATAATACTCCCTTAAGTTCACTCAGTTAGCCAGGTATGCTTCCCATGTAGTAGCAGACAGTAGATCCAGAATAAGTAAGTTTGTGTATCGGGTTTTAGGTAGAGTGGTTAATAAGTGCAGGACTGTGATGTTAATTAAAGAGATGGACATATCTAGGCTCATGGTCCATACTCAATAGATTGAAGATCAAAAACTTAAGAAGAAGTAAAGAGAGAATAAGAGAGCCAGAACAGGTAGTTATAGTTTTTCTCAGCCAAGGTTGCAGAGTGGTAACCGTTCTCAGCATAGTCAGAATTTTTTAGTCCCAGTTCCCTTTTTAGCTAGTGCCCCAGTACCAAAGTTCAAAAATGATCGTAGGGATAGGGTGCCATGCTCCAAATCCCAGGATAGTGCAAACATTATTCGCATTCACCTGCTTTGCAAAGAGTGTGATAAGTATTATAAGGGTGTGTGTAGAACGGGCAGTAATGTGTGTTTCAAATATGGAGAGTCAGGTCACAAGGTTTGAGATTGTCCTAGGACTAGCCCTAGAAGTAACCATGGTCGTCCTTCAGTTTAGTTCGGTCGCCCAAATCAGCAAGGTGCCAATTCCAGCGCTATCAATGGGCAACACCTAGACAGACTCCTTACATTTCAGTCCCAATAAGATCAGGAAAGTCCTCCTGTTGTATCCACTGGCATGTTACAGATCCCTCATTTACATGTTTATATTTCTTCAGATTCTGCAGCTTTTTTTCTTTGTAAATCTTTACATAGCAGTCAACTTTAAGGTCAGACCAAATATTAACAATACCTATTCCAGCCACTACAATACCTACATATTCTTTATGTTTTAGTCTGACAAATATAGCTTATATCCATGCACTTCTCATAAAATAGTGTATGTTTTGAGTTCCTTATATGGGGAGTCCAACTTCATCCACTATTGCGAACATGTTACACGAATTCAGAAATTCCAAACCTAGTTCCTACAGCTCATGACTAATTTACTCATGTCATGTTTTACAGTATGTTCATCCTACATGACTTATGCTACGTTCCTAATGATCAGTTAAAAATTTAGACTATGTTATGTATATCCACAGTTTAGACCCCTCGGTGAACCCATGGTGTTTATATTCGATCCCTCATCCCTCAGTTACAGTGTCATTCAGTAATCGATATTTAGTAAAGGACTCAGATAATCCTACAGAACCATGGCCTTCAGTTATCAGTTATTTTCTATAAAAATTCAGTACTTTAGTACCAGTCTAATCCTCAATTAACAGGAACTAGCATTCAGTCCCAATTATAGTCTTAGTTATGGTTACAATCTCAATCCCAATCTTAGTCCAGTCAGATCATAAACTCAGTTCACTTTCAGGATTACCCGACCATAGCATATGGCCATCAGTTACTCAATCATTGGTATTTTAGTACCTCAATTTATAGAATGTTTCCAAATTATGTTAGACGCTTGTTCTTGTGTTCTTAAGGTAATATAGTTTTTCACTCATTCATGCTCAGTTACCTCACATTACCCACTCAGTCTTTACCTTTTATGTACAATACTCTATAGTCTAAGTCCAGCCTTTCAGGCTAAGTACAGTTCAGCCTTATAGACCCAGTAGTCAGCTATCAGTTATTCAGTTAATTAGATAAATTAGTATATTTATACATTTGTGCTTAGCACCCACGTTAATTATTCAGTAGCCTCAGTTACAGTGCATAAGGCTTAGTCACTTTATCTTAGATAATGTTTCATAGGCCTTGTCTCCTAATTCAAGAATCCCAGCCATATAGCAATCTCCTATTCTGATATCCTTCTCAGATCAAGCTAAGATTTGCTTTTTCCCTTCAGTCACTAAAACTCTACAGAGAGAGTGTCATAGAAATGCTCCAGTCGAGTAGAAGTTTCCAATATGAGTTAGTTAAGTAGCCAGTAACTCAGTTTAACAGCCAGATAGACAAGTTTAGATGGTTTGGTTTCCCATCTTTCTATCTAGTCGCACTATCCAGAGCCTCAAGAATATGATCATTCTAAGATGGACTAACCAGGTGGTTGTATGTTCATCCCAGTTCATGTATCATGTCTTAGTTTCAGATCCCAAATATTTAGTCATAATTCAGTTCATAGTTGCTTTGTATATCTACCTAGTTTTCCTCAATATCTCAGCAAAATCAATATTCATCAAGGGACCTAGTGTCCCAAGGGGAACATACGCTATAATCCCCTGAAATTTCATGACATAAATATAACACTCTCTTTCCTCGTAATAAATCCATTTTGGGATAGGGGATACTCATAAGTTGACCCTGAAACTCTGACCTCAACCGCAAGCCACGTATTCAAGGTGCTCATTTCAGATCGTGATATTCAGTTATATACCGTATTTCAGGCTTAGATGTGTTCCCATGTTCCCATTCACACATGCCCAGTAAATGATCTCAAGTTTATCAATATTTTAGAATTAAAGTAATAATCTTTCATGAATTCACTTAGTTCCATGTTCTGATTCCATTATAAACTTGGTATCAATTACCATTGCATATTCAGTAATATGTTCATGTGTCAGTTCAGTCATGTATTCACGCATCAGATATGCATGCTCAAAACAAATCTCAGTAAATCAGTGATGTTAGTTATGTACATCAGCATGCACTTCAACTTATCAGTTCCCCTATCTCAGCTAGTCTCATTTGAGGATGAATATTCCTAAGAAGGATATATTCTAAGACTCCACAAAATTCTAAGCTTAATTCAGTCTATTTATGCTTGTTAAGGGGGGTCCCAGACTTAGAAAATTCTAGCTAAGTTTCTAGACTTAGTTTATTTTTGGCCTTTAAAAGTTGGAAATATCATTTTGTGACCTTAATGAACTTTAATGGTCGGTATTCTTGGTAATTCATGATTAGGGAGGTCAATAGGTGTTCCCAGAAAAGTTTTGGATTTTTCAAACCTCGTTTAGACCACATTTGGTGTCCTAAAATAGTGGACCAATGTGATCTTGGTGCGCCGTGTCACCTATCACGTTGGTTAACATTGTTGCAGGTTACTAGTGCCAAAAGTACTAAGGCTTGGCGTGATCATGGCACGACGCATCGAGTATCGCATCGGTGCGATTGATGCATCGCGTTGCCAATCGCGTTGATGCCTAATTTTTATTCATTAAATGTCCGCATCTTCAAGGGCAAAAAGGTCAATTTTCCACCCATATATAAACCTAATAACACGTGATTCATCTATTTTTACCCAAAATATAGTGTTTTTCTTAAGTTCCTCTCAAGAACAAGTTAGTGTTTTCAATTGGTGATTCAAATTCAATACTCAAATTCTAGAATTTTTCCGTCAATCTTTGTAAATTCAATAACTAAGGTATGCATAATGTTCATTCATGGATTCCTTTCATCCATAAAACCAAAGAATAAGGATTTTAAATCATGTATTGTGAATGTTTTGTTGTGGGTTGATTATGTTTATGAGATTATGATTTTATGATTCCCAAGTAGGAATCTTTATTTGTTTTTATGAAACTATGTAATCATGCGAGTTGAAGACTATGAACTTGGTGGTTATGATGTGTTAATTTGATGATTATGCCAATGCCCTGAGAGGTGCATATAAGGTGTTTGACAAAATGCCTAAGAGAATAGAAATTTTGTATTATGGCTCAATCGTGACCCAAGTGATAAATGCATGCTTTATCCTTCTGATCAATGATAACTTCCATGATATTGTGTGCATTATGAATGTTTGATGGAATGTTCATAAAATTAGGTTGATGAAAGTATTACATGTTTATATGTATTCCTATCCATGTACAACACTATCATAACCATGTGCTTCACGAAATCCCCAAGTTATTGTGTTAGGAATTCTTGATATTGGTCATGTGTTTAAGAAGTGTTACGTCCTGTCAGTTTTATGCTATCAATTCCTGGGGGTACTTTACCCAACAATCTTTCTGTATGCCTAGAGCCAGTGTCAAGCAATAATCAGTAGAATTCAATCAGTTATATGACTCAGGAAAACTCAGTAAATTCAGTATCTACCAGTTCAGTCCTACTCGGTAACCTTAATAAATATTAGTAATCTCAGTGATCTTTGTAATCTTTGTCAATTATCAGATCTCAATAGTATTCTGTTAGTCAAAAAAATTTAGTGAACTCAGTTCTAAACAAGTAAACAATACGATCAACAATAGTTTAGTTTAGTTTAAATCAGTTCAGTGTCACTTCAGTTGGGAGTAGGATTCAACACTGAGTGAACCCAAGGATGAGGGCTCACTTGTCAGTCAGTAGAGGGTGTGATCCTTATAAAAAATCCTTGTGTTCTAGAACTACATAGCCAGTGTAGGTTGATATGTACCCTATGAGTTTAGGGATTATACACCTTATTTGAGTTTTCCTACTAGGAGGGGTTGACGGAAGAGCTCCCTCTCAGATAGGGTTTACTCATAACTTATCTTTACCCATGGCACAATACTGATACCCTTCAAGCTGGGGTTACAGGTTGGACCCCACCAGTTCAGTTTTGGGGTATGTCGGTCAGATGATTACCTCCGCAGTCTCAGTTTCAGATTTAGTCTCAGTAATAGAACTCAGTTCAGTTCTAAAAATATTAGGACTGTCAGATACAGTCGGTCAGCTCAGTACAAAACTCAGCTAGTTCTATTAGAATCAGGACTGTCAGATACAATCATCTAGTTCAGTCAAGAACTCAGATAGTTTTTAAGTATCTGTATACTCACTTATTAGTTATCAGTAATATAGTACCAATAACCTCAGATATCGGTTACCTATAAACTCCATAATTCATATCATTAATGGACTCAGTCATTCAGTATCCCAATATTAGTACTCTGATATCAATAATCCACGTTATCAAAATTCATGAGTCAGTGTTATCACGACCTCAGTTACAGTTACTTATTCATGCATGTATTCTCATGCCCATGTTATTTAGCCAGTTAGTATTGTGTATCCATAAAAACCATTGTATTCAACCTACCTCACATTTATACCAATACATTCAATTGTACTAATATATTTACGCTTTGGTGT
Organism: Capsicum annuum; assembly: GCF_002878395.1. NCBI lineage: Eukaryota > Viridiplantae > Streptophyta > Magnoliopsida > Solanales > Solanaceae > Capsicum > Capsicum annuum. The sequence goes on from NW_025858651.1 coordinate 168,297, forward strand.
TTTATACCATATTTTCAGAAGCACTCACTCTAGAGCATTAGTAGCATTCCAGTCTCATCAGTCAGAGTCAGCAGTGAGTCCTTATCCTTTAAGGACATGATCATTTCTTTATTATTTCATTACTTTGTTTATTTCAGTAGTTGGAGTTAGTTGGAAACATGTCCCATCAATTCTTTATTCAGGAAGTTCAGTTAGTTCTAGAGGCTTTTGGACTACAACATATTCAGACAGTTATTTTAGTTGTTTTGGTATTGTTATACCATATTTTCAATTGTGTATCAATATTGAACCTTATTGACTTTCATTCCATGTTTCCCCATTTATGATATTATTATTATTATTTAGTGCTCAGTACAGATATCAGTCATGGGTTAGCTTGTGGTCCTTCGAGATTATGAGCACTGTGTAGTATTTTGGGTAACAGATTTAGGGAGTTACACCTATACCTATCATCATTTCTAAATTTGGGTACTAGGGCACTGGATGAAGAGGGCGCTGGGCCTGAAGACCTTTGATAAAACTGAGGACGGTTACCACCTTCTAACTTTGGCTAATTAAAATTAAAACTACCCATTCTAGATCTCTTATTTCCTTTCTCCCTCTCCTTAATCTTCTGCTCCTCTATCTATTGAATATGGAACATCAATCTAGATATGTCCATCTCACTAATCAGCATTGCAGTCCTATACTCCTTGACCAGACTATCAAACACACTAAACACGAACTTACTCATCTTGGACCTACCATCAGCTACCACATGAGGAACATATCTAGCTAATTGAGTGAACTTGAGAAAATACTCCCTCACACTCATGATTCCTTGCCTTAAATTAATAAATTCTAACACCTTGGCCTCCCTCAACTCTAATGGAAAGAATCTGTCCAAGAAAGTTGTGACAAATTTTTCTCTTTCTATAGGCCCTACATTAACATCTTTTTTGACTTTCCACTTCTTAAACCAAGTATGGGATACATCATGTAATTGATATGTAACCAACTCAGCACTCTGACTAGATGTCACCCCCATAGCATCCATTACCTTCTAAACCATATCTAAGAATTCCTGTGGATTCTCTTCAGACTTGGATCCCATGATGAAAGGAGCATTTATCTGGGTTAAGTCCCAAATTCTAGTTGTGGCAGTATTGGCCACTAGATTAGATAGAATAGTAGTTGGCCATTCATTTTGTGCTTCTATTCAATTGGCTAGAGTAGTGAATGCAGCCCTGAATTTTGTGTGAGAGACATGCTCGTTCAGAGGATCTGCCTGGACAGGCTGAGGGGTGGGCTGAGTTCATGTTCTTCTTCTGTTCTTCTTGAGAGGCATGTTCTATAAATGGAAGGAAGAAGTGGATTAGATAGAGATTTTAACTTGAGCTCATACTCACTCGCACGATATGAATACTGAAAGAAGGGAAGCTTTTTCCTAAATGCCTTGTAGCCTCTCATCCATAAGTGTGGCGCTCTACACACCCAAGCACAAGACTCTACTCGATGTGGCTTTTAGACTTCCTAGGATACTTTAAAACCTTAGGCTCTGATACCAAGTTTGTAACAACCCGAGACTGCCCCTAGTTGTTACATGGTGCTTATGGTTCCGAAGGACTATAAGCTAACCCATGAACTGGTACTTGCTATGAGCACTACATAATAATATCATAAATACAGAAAAATATGGACATTTTCATAAGGTTTTAATAAAGAAATAACTACTAAATTATGAATCTGGCAAAATACTAAAATCTGAATAATCTAAATAGTTAACTGTAGTGTCTAAAAATCCTCTAAAATGAATGATGTGAGTTGATGGGACAGGCCCCAACTAACTCTACTAACTACTAAGATAAAGATATAAAGTAATATAATCTATCCTCGAATGATGAGGACTCACCACTACTACTGTACTACTGATAATTTGAAAGTTTAGGTGCTATCTGGGAATTGAGCGTTAGCACCTATGATATGATACATCCTTGAGCCAAAAAAAGGTATGCGATCAGTACTTTGAATGTACTGGTATACTAAATGAGGTAGGATGATATGCATGGTCTCATGAATAGGAATAATAATAATTAACTGGATATGCATGTAAAGTATGGAGTACTGAATAAAGAGTATGGAATCTATAGATACAGAAAATGCATGAAATATATAAATACTGAGGATGCATGACCAAGAATATAACATATATTGAGTAAAATCTATAAAATAAACCACTGAAATGACTAGAATCTGCATGCTTTGGTCAAACAATACTAAGATTGAATAACTGAGTTGGGATTGTACTGAGACTATATCTGATACTGTGGGAGGTATCATTTAACCAATATTCTCTAATTTAAGATAATCGGGGTCCAACCTGTAATCCCAGTTGGAAGGATGTTAATACCGTGCTACGGGTACTAAAGATGGCTGTGTGGATCTACTAAACTGATATAATGTCCAAAGGACTAAGGGCATCAAGCTTGAACTGATGGGTGACCCCTGCGAGATAGTTAACCCTAATCTGACGGGATACTACTCATATCTTATGCTGGCTACGTAGTTCTAGAGTATAGGGACTACTACTAAAGACTCTACCTATCTGATGGGGACGCCACTATCCCTACACTCGCTATGTGCTAAATCCTACTCCCAACTGAATGGCACTGAGATACTAGACTGTTCTGAGTTTAATGACTGATATCTGATTATTCTAAGAATGATCATGCATAATCTGAAGACTATTCTATAATATACTAACACTAGACTAAATAAGCATCTATGGTTTATGGGTATTCAATATCCCCAGGACTCAAAACAACAATAATGAAAAGACACTAAAGCTTGGAGACCAAAACATAAAGGCTTTTATTAAATAAATCACTCTTGTAGGCATTTTATCAAACACTTATAGTTCATGGTTAAAAGCAATCATAGGAATCTCCTAAAACATATAAAAATAGTATGAATCTGACATAATAGAGCTAAATCATAGTTTTGTTCAATAAATGATGATATTAAAACATGGAGAATTGAATAATAATAATAATTTCATGGTAACATGGTATAAAATCAATAGTACATGGAGATTCATGGATGAAATCATAATTTAAAATATAATAACTTGAAAGATTATAACTTGGTGATTAAAATAGGTTACTTTGGCTCCATGGATAAACATCTAACATACCTGAGTTAATGAATTTGGAAGGGTTGATGGTGAGTTCTTGAGATTTGGCCTTGAGTTTGAGGGCTAGGGTTTCTTGTTCTTGAAAATAGGATCTTTAATTTGAGAGAAATTGAATAATGATGATTATTTAGATCAATTAGAGGTGAAATTTTGTGTTTAGGATGAGTTTAGGGCTTAGAAAAAAGACCCAAATACCCCTAAACGAATTAAAAATGCAAGCTAAAAACTGAAGATCCTGATTTTTGGCCTTGGCGTGATGCGCCACTATCACACTAAGCTACTGGAAAAGGGTTAATTGGGAAACTGGACGATGGCGCAATGCAGTAAGGTCGCGGTCCTTCACTGGAATACCATTTTGGCCACCTCCGCGACATGCCATAATCACAGAGGGTCACTGGAAATTGCCAAATGTGAACTGGGTCCTTGGCGCGATGTTCCAACATCATGATACCATACTGTAAGATGACAATTGTTATTTAGACTAGCTTCACAATGCGCTAAAGGTCAAAATGATAGTGTTTAACGACTAAAACTTAAAATTGCCATAACTACTTACTCGGTTATCAGATTTGGGCGAATTTTATATCATTGGAAATTTAATTGAATTTCCTACGTAATGGAAGGATCTAAACTAAAAAATAATGAGTGTTTCAAAAATTTCATATATGAATACTCATGTACTGAGACTTAGATTATGTTAGGGAAATACGGGGTGTTACATTAATGACTGAACCAAACCTATCGTTCTTACAAAAATTTAGAGTTCATTAGTTTGGTGGGTTACTATTAGAATTTTATGGAGGGTTTCTCATCTGTTATGACTCCTTTGAGTAAGTTAACTCAGAAAAAGATTGTATTTCAGTGGTTAGATGCTTGGGAGAAGAGTTTTCAAAATCTCAAAGAGTTGTTGGGTTCGAGTCCTATTTTAACCTTGCCCAAGGAGGGTGTGCCATTTTTAGTATTATGTGATGCTTTTGTATTGGTTTGTGGATGGTGTTGATTCTTAAGGGTAAGGTGATTTATTATGCCTCTTGTCAATTGAAGCCTCATGAGAGAAATTATCCTGCTAATACTTTGGAGTTAGTAGTCATGGTGTTTATGTTAGAGTTGTGGCATCATTAGTTGTATGGAGTTCCTTGCGCGATATTTTCAGGTTATCGTAGCCTTTAGTACTTTTTCAATTAATGTGATCTTAAGAAGAGACCATGACGTTGGCCTGAGTTGCTTAAGGAATATGAACTTAATATTATGTATCATTCAAGTAAGGCTAATGTGGTTGTGTATGCCTTGATCCAGAAGTAAACTAGTATGGAAAGTATAACTCATCTCTTAACCCAAGAGTCGTATTTAGCCATAAAGGTTCAGTCTTTTGCTAACTAAATAGTTATACTTGATATTTTGACACCCTAATATATTTTAGCATTTGTTGATGCTAGATCTTCTTTGATGGTATAGATTTGAGCTCACCAGTTTGATGATAATAGTTTGAAAGTAATTCTAGATAAGATGTTGAGTGGCGAGGCTAAGGAAGCATCTCCTGATTATGATGGTGTTTTAAGGATTAGAGGTCGAGTTTGTGTATCGAGATATGGTGGATATGTGAGATTGGTTTTGGAAGAGGCGAATTGTTCTAAATATTCTATCCATTAAGAGGTGACTAAGATGTATTGTGACTTGAAGAAGCATTACTGGTGGGGTGGTATAAAGAAATATTTGGCAATATTTATGCCTCATTACTTCTGTTATCATCAGGTGAAAGTTGAGCATCAAAGAACCAGTGGTTTGCTTCAGAGATTACCCATTCCTGAATGAAAATGTGAGCATATCAGTATGGACTTTGTGAATGGGTTGCCTTGTACTTCTCATAGTTCCTACAATATTTGGGTCATTATAGATCCATTGACCAAGTTAGTCTATTTCATACCTATTCAGATTTTATTCAGTGTTGAGAGGTTGGGTCACATCTATGTTTGATATATATTTCATCTTAATGGAGTACCCATGTCCATTATTTTAGACAAAGGCTTAGTATTCACATCTAGCTTCCAACAGATATTTTAGGAGGAGTTGGGTACGCAGGTTGACCTTTGCATAACTTTCTACCCCAGACTGACGGATAGTTAGTTAGGACTATTTAGATTATAGAATATATGCTCCTCACATGTGTTATCGGATTCTAAGTTTAGTGGGGGCAACATTTGATGTTAGCAAAGTTTTTTTTTTTTTATAATAATAGCTACTATTTAAGAATTAGGATGACACCTTTTGAGATATTGTAGGGTAGGTGCTATCGATATCCTATTGATTGATTTGATACTGTAGAGATTAGACCATATGGCACTGACTTGCTTCATGAGTCTATGGATAGGGTTTAGAAGATTAAAGATAGCTTCGAGCAGCCTAGAGTAGGCAAAAAATTTATACGGACTGCAGGCTTCGTGCCTTGAAATTTGGAATTCATGATTGAGTCTTCCTCTATATGTCGTCCATAAAAGACGTGATGAGGTTTGGAAAGAGGGGAAAGTTCATTCCTAGGTATATAAGGCTATTTGAGATTCTACGGACTGGTGGGGAGGTTGCTTATGAGTTTGTCTTACCCTAAACTTTTTAGTTATTCATCTAGATGTTCATATATCTATGTTTTGGCGCTATATTCTAGATGAATCTCACGTGATTTTTTGGAACTCGGTCTAGTAGATGAGAGGTTGACCTTCGTAGAGGAGACAATATCCATTTTAGCTAGAGATGTTAGACTGTTATGTTCTAGAGATATTCCTGTGGTCCATCCAGCCATGATGTATGGAGCGGAGTGCTGGTTCGTCAAGAACTTACGCATTCAAAAGTTTAAGGTGGTAGACTCGCGTATCCAAAAGTTTAAGGTGGCACAAGTAAGAATGTTGTGGTGGATGTGCGGACTTACTAAGGGTGACAGGGTTAGAAATGGGAATATTCGGGCAAAGATGTGAGTAGCCTTAATAGAGGATAAGATATAAGAAGTGTGGTTGAGATGGCTTGGGCATGTGATGAGGAGGATCATGGATGATCCAGTTTAGAGATGTAATAAATTATCTTTAGATGGTTTCTGACAAGGTAGAGGTAGGCCTAAAAAGTATGAGAGGGAGGTGATTAGACATGACATGGAGAAGTTATAGCTTACTGAGGACATAACCCTAAATAGAAAGGTATGGAGAGTGCAAATTAGGGTAGAAGTTTAGTGCATGTGGGTGAGTCGTGGCATGCAGGTAGTTGTGCCTTGGGATAATCTTGCTAGTAGTTGTATAACTTTGCACATAGTGTGGAGCCTTTCGTTAGGAGGGTTGGGAAGGGTTTTGTTAGTTTATAATACTGCTTGGTGGGTGATGTATTTTTTGTTATTTCATCTTGTCTCGTGTTTATTACAACTCTATCTACTATCCTTTTGTGTTGAGCCTGGGGTCTATTGGAAACAACCTCTCTACTTCTTCGGAGATGGTGGTATGGACTATGTACATTTTTCCATCCTCAAACCTCACTAGGTGGGATTACACTAGGTATGTTGTTGTAGTTTTAGTTTGAGGATGAACTAGAATTTAAGTAGTAGATATTGTAATGACCCGAAGTGTGAAATCTTAATTTTATGTGTTTTGATCATCTTTTCCTTCTCTGTAGTTACTATATGTTGTTTTTAGGGTGTGGAAATGATTGACATAGTTTTCAATACGATCAGAAGTGATTTGGGAGAGTTTATGATTTTTAGAGACTTTAAAGCCATATAGTTGACTTCACTTAATATTTGATTTTATGAGTGTCGGGTGATGATTTAGACAGTTCCTTAGATATGGAATTTTGAATTTGGGTTAGTAGCGGGTTGGTTTAGGATCAGAGCCTTTACTTTGTATTTTGATCCTCCATTTGAAAAAGTAGCGAAATTCGCCTTAAAGAAGTCCCTAGGATTAATTTGTTGAAAATGATTTTTTTTTCAAAAATCTAACATTTTTATTGAGTTCAGAACATTGAAATAACCTGATAGCACATATGGTTTATCTCTGTGAAGTCCCAATCAAATTTCGAGGGTCCATTTAAAGCATTGTTGGCTCGTACCAAAATAAGCACTTGTTGATATTTGGTGCAGTTACTTAAGCAACACAAGTACCACTTAAGAGTTAGCCGTGTTAGTAGCAAGAGATCACTTAAGCGGCGACCGCTTAAGCGATGTCCTGCCTAGGTGTCTTGGATACTTTAGCAACATCAAGCCGCTTTAGCAACATCAAGCCGCTTAAGAGGTAGTCGCTTAAGCGGCCAAACGGTCACTTAAGCAGCAACTGCTGGTACATAAAACCCCTTTTCACATTTTCCCTCTATTTTTAAACTTTAAGCTTTGAGTATGGGCAATTTTTAAGGTTTTCATCACTATTTGAGCTTGGATAAGCTCCAAAACCTTAGGTTCATTACTTTTCATTGAGTTATATCATCAAAACACACTTTAATCTTTAATCTTGGTTTTAACATTAGAAATTGAGAATTTTTTTGAAAAAGCTTAAAAATATTTTTTCTTCAAGTTGAACCTTATTTTAACTCATTTTCGCGTGAGTTTTTAACTGTTGATTTCTTTAACCTTGATAAATGTAATTATAAAATAAAAATTTTAATTTTACCCCTTTCACTTTCAAACTCATTTTTTGAACCCGTTTCGAACCCAACTCAAATATGGACAATATATGTATCATTAGCTTTCTTTAAATGCGTAGATGGCATATTTTAATATTGTAATTAATTTTGAGACCATTCAAAAGGAGAAGTCTCTGTATTGAAGTATTTTAGTCTAAGATTTTATTGTTTTGAAGTAGGTTATGTCTTAACGCCCTTTAGATTGAGTTGGGTAGTTAATAAATAAGTAAAGCATGCTATGAGTTGGGGAAAATAACTATGGATTTTAAGTTTTGAGATTATTATTATTGTTGTGTGACTGAGTAGGGGCTTATATTATGTTGTTGTTTTCTTATGATGTCTGATATTGCATGTTGCTCGTGGTGGGGGTTTATTTGACATCTTTGGCCTTATTTATGCATTTAAATGCCTTTAGTTTAGATATAAAGTTCGTGTCAGGACTTTATCATTAGTTGCCTTTGCCTTATCATGATAAATATGCCCGAGTTAGAGGTTGATATGGTATTAATGAGTTTAAATACCTTAAGTATTAGTTGTCTTTATCATGATAGATATGACCCCGTTAGGGTTGATATAATATTAATGATGTCTTACATACATATTTATTTCGATGGTACCTAATTCGAGTTAATAATCATAAATTGTGGACATATTGAGTTGATTTCTGAGTTCACTTATATACTTATTGAATGGATTAAATATTTTAATTTAATTGTGAATATTACATCCTCATACCATACATATACATTCATGAGATACGGGTACTATTGAGGAACACTGTTTTTGAAAAAAAATGAGACACTATTTTATAAAAAAAATCTCTCAGTAAACATGAGTCGAAGAGCTGAGTTAAGATTTGAGATATGAGTTACTGTATATGGGTTGTAAATCTTTCAGGGTCCTATATTGGGAGTTATGAACTCGGTAGGTATATACAGAAAGTCATGCAATGATTTTCACTATTCATTCCATCATTATTGTATTGCTTTGCATGTGCATTCTTTCATGTCTTTTTTATTTTTTCTTGACTTGTGTTTTGTTTTTCATATATTCTTCATATATATGTACTGTTTTATTTCAATATTTATATTAGAGCTATTATTGGAGACAGTGTCAACTACCGTTTAGGAACATTTTTGTTTACAAGTGACGTGCTCATAATTTTCTTTACTTATTTTAATTTTTTTCTTTGATCAGTTAGCCTATAATACCTATTGAGTAGATGTGGACCGTACTCACCCCTACTGTGTTCTTTCAGTATAGATTCTAGTTCGAGTATGACATGTGGTGGCTGATCATGCTTTTAGAGATTGTGATCAAGGTATTGGGTTGCTCTAGGATTAAAGTGGACACTCAAGCCTCCTCTTACTTTTATTATGTCTTTACTTATTTTTTATATAGACGTTGTTCCTTTCCTACGTTTAGATGATGTTTTATATGCTCTACACTTATGACACTTGATTTTGGATATTTTATGTTATTTCTTTCAGACTCTTGCTTTATTTATATTTTGAGTTAGCCTGACTTCGTTCTAGGCCTCATCTTATTATAATTGTTACTTTTTAAGAATTTCTTTTCTTTTTGGATGATTGACTTACTTGTCAAGGTTGAACCATGATTAGTGTCATCATGACCTCATTTTTGGATCGTGACATCAAGATTAGATCAATTAACTAGCATCTTAACTATGATTAAAATATTAAATTTTGAAATGCACTTTTAAATTTTGGTATGTAATATTAATATCCCCACATATTTTGGTAATCATTAATATCAAATTTTGATTATAATTTTAATAGTATTGAGTTTAATTCTTTTTATTTAATTTAGTTAATTAAGATGGTGAATATATGAAAAAAACTGGGAAGGTTACAGTGACAATAATATTTATTTTGATGCTATTTAATTTAATTGAGATTTTGAAATATATGAATGAGCTTTGGATTATTGACTTGTTCAATGTAATATTTACAGATGAAATTAATAAGTACCAAAATATGAGGGGTGATTAATATTCATACCAAAATTAAAGAATACTTTCCAAATTTAATATTTTAGTTATAGTTAAGATGCTAGTAAAATTGATCTAATCTTGATCTGTAATAATGATACTGAACAAGTGTCATTTATTTAGATGTGTATTTGAGGAAAGGAGAGGTGGTGTAATGGAAGGGAGCCAAATCCGAGTTTGGAGATTATTAAGTTCTTAATTAATTAAAATTCAGAGTTGTAAGAAACGGCCATGTATTAGATGAAAATATTAACACTTTTTTTTTGTTATATGAATATGCTAAAATGGAGGCCATAGATAGATGAGAAGAATATTTTAGAGCTCAAAAGTAAAAGGAAAATATATTAGGATCATTTTCAATATTTGATTAAACACTTTTCCGTTTATTAAATAAATAATTGAACTCTAAAGTTCTAGGAATAATGGAATCTAATATGATGCATTTGTGACTTAGGGTGTGTTTGGTATGATGGAAAATGTTTTCTGGAAAATATTTTCTTATTTTCCTTGTTAATTTGTAGTTAAATGTTGGGAAAATGTTTTTCATAACAACTCATTTTCCTTCATTTGAGGGAAAATGACTCCCCTCATGGGCCAAGGAAAGTCATTTTTCAGAAAATGACAAATGTGACTTATGCCCCACCCCCCGCCCCTTTTTCCCACCCCAATAACACTCATATTCACATTTCTCAAAAAATTTACATTACTCGAAAATATTTTTCACTGTGCTTTACTTCAATTTTTCACTGCTTGAAATGAAAAATAGTGAAGCCTGAGTTTTTTTTCTTTTTCAATGTTCATTGAATGTATTGTTATTTTCTTATGCATACAGGAAGACATACCTATGTTACTTTTGCTAATTGCATATTTCATTTTGTCGTCGATGTAGCTTGTTTTACAAGGTTGAATAAGCTTGTCGTTCCGATGTATTTCTATTGATTGTAGTATCTTGAGATTGTCCTAACAAAATGTTGAAAAATATCTGCTATATTTGCTAATTAGTAGTTGATTAAATTTAGTGATTGTAATATTTTAGTATTCGATATTGATATTATTTGCTATGCTTAAATTAGTTGTTACAAATTGTTGAGTTGCTAGATGCAGTGATATACTAGTTAACAGTTAGTAGTATTTTATAAAAAATATTTTTTCACTCACCAATTAAACACTAGAAAATATTTTTCTAAAAAATATTTTCTACTCACCAACCAAACACCATAGAATATTTTTTGAATTTTTTTTTCCACTCGCCAATCAAACATGAGAAAATAAATAAATAAAACAATCGACAAAGTTTTCTAAGAGGTTTATGGGAATGTTGGAGGTTAGAGACATATTTATGAATTACATTAGGAGGATTAAGCACATGTAAGAGGAATCAAGATCCAACTAAAAATAGTAAAAGGAGACTCAAAACACTTCTCAGCAGTTACGAGGTTGTACTTAGGATCGTCTCTTACCCCGTTTTAATTTATCTTAGTGATAGATGAACTGTCATGACATATTATTCAAGGCGATGTGTCATGATGTATGCTATTTGTAAATGACATTATATTGATTGTCAAGACTTGTGTCAGAGATAACAATAAGATGGAGATTTGGAGACAAACCCTTGAGTTAAAAGGGTTCAGATTGAGCAGGAGAAAGATAGAGTACCTGACATGCAAGTTTAGTAATGTAAACCATGAAGAAGATATGTAAGTGATAAATGATATGCAAATTATCCCAAGAGAGAAACTTTCAGGTATCTTGGATCAATAGTCCAAGAAAACGGGGAAATTGATAATAATTTTACGCAACAAATTAGAGCGAAGGTAGATGAAATGGAGACTCACATCTGGTGTTTTGTTTGATAAGAATTTTTCACATAGGCTTAAATATAGGTAAGTTTATAAAGTGGTTGTTAGATCAGCTATATTGTATGGGGTGAAGAGTTAGATGGTCAAGAACTTGAACGTCCAGAAGACAAAAGTAATGGAAATGAAGATATTAATATGAATGTATGAATATACGAGGAAAGATAGGATTATGAACAATGATATTTGAGATAAGGTGGAAGTGACCTCTTGCGGTGGATAAGATGAGAACGGTGAGTCTAATATAATTCGAATATGTGGAGAAGATGCACCAGTAAGGAAATGTGAGAGGTTGACTATTACTATCGGATATGTGGAGAACATGCATCCAGTGAGGAAATGTGAGAGGTTGACTATCTTAAATCTAGGGAGAGGTATAGGTAGGACAAAGAAGTATAGGTAGAGACGCATGATAAGATTGGGCGTTACACACTTGTAGCTTACAAAGGGTATGGCCCTAGATAAGAAAATATGGAGGTTGAGGATTACAGTGGAAAATAGTAGGTAATTGGGTGTTGGGTAATTTCTTTATCAGTATTAATTAATATTGTTATTCTCCAAACTAATACCTTAGTTTTATATATTTATTATTACATGTTATCTCTTTATTTTTAGTTATTGTATTATTTGTTATTGATACCGTTATTTTCTCCGTTATTTTGGGCACAATGATATTCATTATTGTATTTCCTTCATTAGTGTATTTTCTTTTCAAACTTACTTTGAAAACTTTATTTGAGTCATGGATCTGTCAAAAACAACCTCTCTATCTTCAGAAGGTACAAGTATTATCTGTGTAAACACCATCCTCTTTATATTTCACTGATGAAATTATACTGAATATATTACAAAGTCTAACAGGTGATCAAACCCAACTGTAAACCCACACCAAAAAGAAAAGTCAAATCAAACCAATAAAAAAATAAACACCGTCTAGGCTAGGTGATTTATCATTGAGTAAGAAAATACCAGGTCAAAACGACATATAAATATATGATCTTTAGCATATTCTTCATATAGAATTTTCTTTAATATGATCTATGTAAAAAAATATTTGTGATCTACTTGTAATATTTCATAGAACTATACAATGCATCCATTCTTATATACTCTAAATCATGCATAATTTAATGTGTGTCCTCATTTTCTTTAATCAAGTTGTTGTTAAAATGTGTCAATTTATTCAATTTTTCATATTTACATTTTAAGATATATATTACACTTTTGAAAAAAAAATTGACTAGATGTATTATCATCTTTTCATAAATTTTTAACGTTAAACAAAGTGTATTGTTTTATAGGTAGTATATTGATTTCGTAGTTTTAATTATTAAAATTTTATTAAATTTAAAAGCTTACATCATTGAAAATTATTGTAGACAATTGAAATAATTAGCATGTGTTTTTTTAGTAAAAGGAATATTATCATGTGTTTAATTAATAGATCATATGTTGTTAATTTGTCAATTATTACTGAACACATATTGATTTATAAATAATAATTCCAACAAAACAAGATTTAAATTTATATGATTAAAAAATGAAAAAAGCTCACTGACCAACCTGATATAGTTGATTTCAATTTGATTTTGATAAATTCAATCTAACTAGTGCACGTACACGCCAACTTAAAATATTAATCTCAAAATTCAATGTGGATACACATTATAATTTATTTTTAAATTATTTATTACTAAATATTTGAATAGAATCTTAGTGTAAGTAAACTATGTAGAGATAATGGTAAAAAAAAATATAATTTTTTTATGTCAGTTTCAAACCCTTAACTATCAGATATTTTCTTTTCTCTACTAGAACTGTCACGCGTGTTTCATTTTCCTGCCTGAACTAATATCATTGGTGATTGTTCTGGTATAAAATAAGTACTACTTATAGTTGGCATAATAATCTTCTAGGTGCCTTTTAATATGTTGATAATAATAGTTTAAGTAAGAAAAAGGAACATTTAATAGTTAAGGTGTGAAACTCATCAAAAATAATTCAAATATTTTGACCATTGACTGAACTATGTGATATGTTTTTGAAATATTTTAACATTTAAGACAATCTTATTTTGAAAATACTCCGGCTCAACATTCCAATGTCTGACTCACTTACCATTATGACACTAATATCCCAAGCAGAATAAAAATATAGTCACATAATATACATAATCTACATTCACATTTCAACGATCTTCTATAAATCTAATACACTTTCTGCTAGCTATATATATGTTTCATTTTTTCAATAAACAAACACACAATTCTTCATTTTTTTATCCAAAGAAAATCATGAGTAAAGAATATAAGTACATTAGCTTTCGTGACCGTTTGAAAAGCCAACTAGTCCATATACCAAAATTCTCAAATTCACAGCGAACTTTTTCTATGCCTTTCCCAAAGCAAGAAATTGAAAGAACTAGTGGTGATTAGTGATGACTCACTTTTTGTTTTGAGTTTTTTAATAAGATTAATTGTATTTTCATTTAAGTTTATTTTTTAACATCTAAGGGTAGAGTCAAATGATTAAGATTTTTTCATTCTTAATTAAATGTCTCAAATTTTAAGCCCAAAAATGAAATATTCTTTATAAAAAGCGTTCAGTGGCCTTATTTTGATGCGAGTCTGAGTTAATCAAATCAATAATCTAATTTTTCATTTTAATTTTCTTATTTTTTATAAATAAAGTTTATTTGTTGCTATTTTTATTTTTATAGGATGTCAAAAAGGAAACAAGTGAAGCAGGAAAAACAAACAACAAGGGGATAGGACTTAACAAAAAGTCAAAACTGAAGATTATTTACATGTTGAAGAAGGAAAGAAGGCAACTTATAAAGTAAAAAGGTATATCCTTTTCATCAATTTAAAGTTATTTTATGGCATGTTTTTAAGTTTCAAGTTAGTTTTTGTGCAAGGAAATAAATGAAAAAGTCAAAAGGGGAACTTAGTATGTTGTTTTTTATATTTATGAATTTTTATTATTTTGATTTTATGTTTGCTCGAATTAACTTGTTAATTTCATTGCAACCCTTTAATATTATATTAAAAAGAGGGCCTCTGACTAACACCTCATCTTTTAAGAGTATATGAGAGTCAATCATACGAAGAAAAAAAAAGATTTGAGTAAATTAAATAAACTATTAATTAAATATGAACAAAAACGAGGGAGATTTAAGTTGTTTGTGAGTGTAATCAATTATAGAAAGCATTTCCTAGTTTCTTTAGCAGTGTATTAGTATAGTATTATTACTCTCCTGATATTATTATTACATGTTGTCCTCTTTATTTTCAATTATCATATTACTATAATTGCTATTGTTCTTTTTACCATGATTTTGAATATAATGATATTTTATTAATTACTAATGTAGTGTACGTGCTTTGTGCGTATGTTTCGCACCAATCAATAAAATTATATACATAAATAAAATTATTAAAATCAACTATTAACATTAAATAAATGTTATATTTATATATTTAGATAATATAATTAAATATTGTATCTCAAATATGTTAATGTCGTCTGTACTATATTAAAAGTGCTTCTTAGTTAGAGTTGTAGTGAGACCTATTGACTAATGTTCACTGAAACATCATAGAATCAAATAAAACTTTTATCAAAAGAAACAATTGAAACTCTAAATTGAAACATGAGGCACTTAAGGTAGTAAATGAAACTTTTATTCACACTTCTTTCCAAATTAAGTGGAAAAGCAATGTCAAAACCTCATGAAATTTATAAAATCATCATATTCAAACTCAGATACATCAATGCAACCATGGGAGGGCTCACAAATTTTAGTTATACCTCCATTCTACAATTAAGTTCTAATTCTCTTTAGTAGTAGAAATATGAAGCTGTGCAAAGACAACCTAAAGGAACCATATCACATTGAGAGGAAGGCGTATGGGTTGTTGTTTTTGAATGCTAAGACATAAAGAATTTTCATAACTACTATTTTAAAATTTGAAAAAAAAAAAGAAAAAGAAAAATTCTCTCACCTCTCTCCTTAATCTCTCTCGTCTCTCTCCCTTCTCTTTTCTCTCTCTTCCTTCTTTGTGTATCTCTCTCTTCATCTCTGTATCTTGTATTTTTATTTTTTCTCTCCCTCTTCGTATTTTGTACTTGCACCCCCCCTCTCTCTCTCTTTGTATTTTCACCTCTTTCTCACTCTCTTTAGTAAAATTAAATCCATCAATTCAAAAAATCATCTGAGGTTAGTATAAAAGGAAATGAAAAAATTACACCTATTATCCAAATATACAAGAACTAAATCAAGAAAACTTTCCATCAATTTAATAACTAACAATAAAAGAGGTTAACCTTTGAGTTTTCCGATTACTTCTTCGAAGGAAAAATGCTTGATTCTTTAATTTTTTTCGATCAGAATTCTTTAACCGAAAGAAAAATAATATGAGAAATTATCAAGAAAGGAGATTCCATGAAAATTGTTGGTTATCCATAATTTATATATATGAGCTATTAACTAAAAGATATAAAGAAAGAAGAAAGAATAGTGATAATTAATGCAAAAAAAAAAAAAAAACTTGAATCAAAATAAAAAGAAACATTGAAGTAGAAGAAACATAATTTTCTTGTAAAGTTTGATCCAAAATCTTTTACATAAAAAACTTATTCTATGAAACTTTTCCAATTTTTCCTAATTGGTTAAGGAAATAATTTCCTTGGAGTAAAAAGTTTAATTCAATAATTAAACTTTATGGAGTTTTTCACGTCGGAAATTTTTGTTCTGTTTTACGATTGGAGTGCATCATACGTGCTAAGTCTATTAGGACTTTCTATATATGGATGGAGTAACAAGGCCTCTTAATTATCAAGAACTATTATTTAATTTCAAATTGAATTAAAATGTTATTGTCCAATTTTCAGAAAGTGAATCCAATTCATACTGAATTTCTTAGACTTTACATCTATTTATTTAAATTTATTTATATAAAAAATGAAAAGAAAAATTTTCTATTGCAGAGATTTTAATGAAAGGTAAAAAGTTTAACTCATTTTTCAAAAGGTCTTCACACTTTTAATATATTATAGATGTAGATAGATTATATTTTCTTCGTTACTCTATTTTATTTTCAAACCTATTTTGATATGCTTTAGTTGAGCCAAGGATTTACCATAAATTAAACAGTCTCTCTACTTTCACAAGGTAGGGGTAAGATTTGTGTACACATCACCCTCCCAAATCTCACTTGTAAAATTACATTGAGTATTTTACAAAGGCTAGTAGGTGGTCAAATCAAACTGAACAACCACATTAAATAGAAAAATCAAATCAAACCAATTAAATGATCGATTATGTTGATTTGATTAGTTTTTTTATTGAGTAAAAAAATACCAAGCCAAACTAATATATAAATATATAATATTTATATATAATTTTCAATAAAGATATATGCCAACAAATATTTGTAGTTTTCTTATTGGATGTAATGTGTAACATTCTTTTTTATATACTTTAAATCTAGTGCGCTTAAGAACCGCCTGATTCGGTATTGGAAGAAAAATTTTCACCTGAGGGACAAATGTGCACCTTGAATCCTACAAAATGGCTGGCTCACAGGAAATGATAAGTATACTGTAAGAATTGGGTACAGATGGATCAAGAGGTGAGAATAATACATGGATTTATAGTAGATGAATATAGTGTAAGGGGACACTAGCCAAACATAATCATATAAGTTGCCTAACCATGGGAGGCTACTAATGAAGGAGAGACTATTAAAGATAAACATACCATAGGTACAATGCCTAGTCTATGAAGATGCCAAAGAGACTATAAAACATCTGTTCTTTGTGTGTGTATTCTCAATGAGATGTGTTCAAAACCTTCTCTAGTGTCTAGGAAAGAGATTTTTTTCTAGATATTAAAAGGATATGGCGAAGGGTAGATCGAGAAACAAAGGGAAGGCAGTATAGTGAAGTATTTAACCTCAGAGATTTATGCAGAATAATAAATGACATCTTCTTTATTTGTGTTGTCATCACCATCAATTGTCTTAGTGTATTTGTAACACCCCGGGTGTTATAGGGTCTAAAACGAGTTAAAATGAGCTTATATAACTTCTATCATAAGTATAATACACTTTAGATAGAGTTTGGGTGCATTGGGAGGAGGTTTGGCACTTAAAAATAGACCATGCGATGCGATGGGCCATTTTACATTGGCCCCGTACCACAAGGGATCACTGCCTCACCCTCACACCAGGCATCGTGTCGAGGAAGGGCAGTCTTGTACTGGTCCTTGCGCTGCAAGGTTGGGCCTTAGCACCGGGGTCCATACCATGACTTCCATGATTTCGTTGATGGGACTTCATTTTTAAAGAGTTTTTAAGGTTATTTTGTCTTTTTACATCCCATAAATCGTCCTACCCTCACTTAACTATTTCTAAGCCTTAAAACTTCTGTATTCTCTTAAAAAGGGTCATTATTTATTCCAAAGCTAAGGCTAAAAGGCAATGAGGTTAGAGTTGAAGCTTAGAGCTTATCTTCTTGCTATTCTAGGGAAATTTCTTTTCAAATAAGGCAGGTTGTACATTCTCTATTTTAATTACTATTTTATTTCATCAATTTTACATAATTTCTTACATGTTCTTGAATGTTGGATTAAACTAGGGGTTAAGGGATTTGGTTGTTTTCACTTGCATGGTTTTATCTTTGTTTTAATGTTTTTTCTTCATGGTTTAAATGGTGGATTGTGAATGGAAATTGTGTTTTATGATAATGGTGGAATTTGGTACTTGGTTTCACATTGATTATGGATTTTGGCATGATAATGACATGAACCTCAACCCACTTTATAATTTAATCTTTGAACAAGAATTCTATAGAGTTAAAATCATATTTTGGAAATATTGCATTGTATTAAATGGTAAATGGATAAAAAGGTTTTGACTATCATTTTAGATTTAAAATGGAATTTGGAGTCTAATGGTTAAATGGTTATAGTAGAGCATAAATGGAATAGCTAGTAAGTCTATTGGTATTACAATACCAAATTCAAAAATGCCTTAATAAAAGGATCCATGGTTGGTGTTATTTGTAAAATTGTTTTAATTTGGGTTTAAAAAGAATTGTGCACTAAAAAGGTATAGTCCTGAGGGATCAACACTAGAAATAATGTTTGTCAACGTTAGGGGTCTATAACCATTATGTTTGTTGTACACATTATATTTTGGACTACTATCGCCTTGGTGTATTTAGCATTCCTCGTTACATATGGCTAACATGGACTAGGGCCCTCTCGATACAGGGAGTTGGACCTATATAGCCCATAAGTGCTTGAAAGATTGGTATGAGCTACACAGTTTAGGGTAAAGTTTTTGAATGGTCATGTTTTATGTCCCTTGTCCATTTTGGCATCCTATCTCTCTCTCTCTCTCTATATATATATATAATTGATGTGCATTGGTTTATGATAGGATGTTTGGTAAATGCATTTATTTTATCCCTTTACTTAGGTTGCATTCCAGTACTCATCGCACTGACCATCCTCGGATGCTATATCATTTCATGATGTAGGTTCCAATGGATTTTCTTATAACACTGTGCAACATTAGGTGGTTCGATATCCCGACTGGTCAATTGTGAAGTGGTGAGCCCTCTATCCTTTGAAAGGCCTATTTTTTTAGTTTTTATTTATTATTCTAGTACTTTTGAATTTCTTATGTTATTGTCAGGGTCATTTCCTGAATTAGTTGGTATCCTTTGAATTAGAGGCTTTTGTGGACAATGTTTGGGTATTATTGCTGATTTAGGATTTGACTCTCAAACTTTCTGTTTACTTACATACGTCTCTCATTATCTTGGTTGGTTTCCGCTATATATTATCGCTATCAAGGTCTTGAGGTAAGGCTATGGGTCATCTCAGGTTGTGGTTGGCTTGGGATGCTCGTTAAGGCCAGGCCCTAGTTCAGGTTGTGACAAGCTTGGTATTAGAGCACGGTTCAGGATCATTGGTTAACCATAAAGCCGTGTTGAGTAGAGTCTTATTTATGTGTGTGTAGCATGCCACACTTATAAAGGGGAGACTGTAAGTTATTTAGGAATATTTCCCCTCATTGCATTCTATTTTGTTCTAGAGAGTCTAATTACCATAAAGCCTCTCTAATATTTGGCTTCCTCATATTTCAGATCATGCATCCTCAAAGAAATGATGGTCATAGGAACTCAACTGGAACCTCTACTCTAACTGGGGCAAACGTGAAGAAAGTTCACCCTACTCATGAAATGCAGACTCGGTATAAGGCCTGTACTCTTGACTACACAGCTCTACCTGGGGTTCTACTGGTCCCTACTAGTCCTCCTTGGACCTTTTAGGTTGGCGATACTCCTACTTTATCCCCTCAAATAGATGTATCAAATATCAAGTTTCATCAGTATATCCATATATTTACTTAGGTTATGTCATCATAGTCTCGACGGTCTGATTATGCTGGCCCTATTGCCAGTTCATCTGAGGTCACTTGGATTAGCCAGTTTATGAGGCCGAATCCCCCAACCTTATAGTTTTTAAGGTTTAGAAGGATCATTAGGGTTTTATTAATGAGATGGAAAAGATCTTTAGAGTTATGCATGCGAGTGATTCAAAGGGTGTGGAGTTTGCAACTTACTAGTTGAAAGAAGTATCTTATCAGTGGTATGAGGAGTGGGAGGAGAAAAGGGGTGAAGATGATAAGACACTGGTGTGGGAAGAGTTCACAGGTGCTTTTCTAGATAATTTATTTCCTCATGAGTTAAGGGAATCCAAAGTAGAGGATTTTATGAATTTGAAATAGGGTAAAATAAGCGTTAAGGAGTATGCATTCATGTTTACCCAAATGTCTCATTATGCAATCTTGTGTCTAGTATGAGGTCCCGAATAAGGAATTTTGCATTGAGTTTGTCCCGTGATTGGTATTAGAATGTAAGGCTGTTATGCTGAATAATTATATTGACATATCTAGGCTAGTGGTTTACATGCAGTAGGTGGAAGATAAGATAAAAAAGTAGGTAGAAATGGGGGAGACACACAATAAGAAGTTTAAGTATACATAGCAGGGTGTAAACAAGAAGAACAGTGGGAGGGATAGTAGGTAAAGGCCTAAGAAGAAGACTTGGAGAAATTCTTATTCATTAGCTAGTGATCTTTACCCTACGCCTTCGGGTGATCGACGTTTTCAGTATCGTAATGGTCTTAAGACATAGGGTTCCCAATCTCAAGCTAGTGGATCTCAGTCAGACCTACCTTATCCCCCTTGCCATTTTTATGGATAGCCTCACCATGGATATTGTAAGGAAGAGAGCAATTTATGCTTTAATTATGGTTAGCCTAGTCATATGTGATATTATTTTCCTTCAGTTTGGGTTGCCACTAGGTCTAATGAGGTCCAGGTTGCCAGTTCATCAGCTCCAATAGCTAAGGACGCCATGTCAGCGATAAAAAATGGCCGAAATTACATTAATGCTCTTATTACTCATTAGGAATCTGAGGCATCCCAGATGTTGCCACTAGTAGGTTATAGATTTTCTCCTATGATGATTATTATTTGCCTGGTCCTATTTTCACCTTATCCTATGTGAACCCCTATGTTGTTGTACACTTTGGCTTTTGTCCTGAAAGTATTTCTGATCCATTTTCTATTTCTACTCTGGCGGGTGAGTCCATTGTTGGTAGAAAAGTCTATAAGAGTTGTGTGGCATCTATTCTTGATAGGGAGACATTGATAGATTTGATAGAGCTAGATATAGTGGATTTGGATTTAATCTTGGGGATGGATTGGCTTCACTCATGCTATGCTTCCTTAGACTGTAGAACTCAAAAGATCACCTTTTACTTTATAAATGAACCAATATTAGAATGGGAAAAGAGTTCTTTAGTGCAAGGGAAGTTTATTTCTTATCTTAGTGCTCAAAAATGGATATTTAAAATGTGTTTGTATCACCTAGTTTGGGTCAAGGATTCTGAATCTGAAAGTCCCTCCTCGCAGTCTGTCCTTGTGGTTTGTAAATTTCTCAAAGTTTTTCCTAATGATCTTCTTGGGGTTCCTCCGGATAGGAAAATAGACTTTGGGATTAATATTCTCCTGGACACTCATCCCATTTCTAATGCTTCTTATAGGATAGACCCTTCAGAGTTAAATAAATTAAAGGAATAATTGAAGGATCTTCTTGATAAGGGTTTCATCTGTCCTAATATTTCTCCGTGGGTGATCTTATGCTTTTCGTGCGAATGAAAGATGGGTCTATTTGGATGTGTATAGACTATCATCAGTTGAATAAGGTCACCATGAACAATAAGTACCATCTTCCTAGGATTGATGACCACTTTTATTAGTTTAAGGGTGTTAAGTTTTTCTCTAAAATAAATCTCCATTCGGACTATCATCAGTTAAAGATTAAGCATGCATTGGTTTTGAATATGGAATTTTAATGATTTAACTTTCTTTTAGAACCTTGTGTTGCAAAATGATAATGGATTATAAAAATACTTTTGGAAAGCCTTGGTGGCAGTGGTTTGG
Organism: Capsicum annuum; assembly: GCF_002878395.1. Taxonomy (NCBI): domain Eukaryota; kingdom Viridiplantae; phylum Streptophyta; class Magnoliopsida; order Solanales; family Solanaceae; genus Capsicum; species Capsicum annuum. Next base: position 190,506 of record NW_025858651.1, read on the forward strand.
ACTTTAAATGGGACTTGGAAGTCTAATGGTTAATTGGATTGGTATAGCATACTTATATAAGCTTGCAACAATAATTGGTATGATGATACCATATCAATAAATGCCTTAGTGAATGACTCCTGGGTTAGTGGATGGGTTTGTGTGCAAAATATTTTTAATTTGGGCTTAAAATGGGCTGTGTAGCTCACCGTAAAGGTAAAGTCTTGGGGTAACTAACACTGGAAATCATATTTGCTGGCGTTGGGGTCTATATGACAATGTGTTTGGTTCACACATTATATTTTTGGGATGGCTAGATATTTGTGTCTTTAGACCTTTATTTGGATTCCTCAACTCGTGCAGCTAACACACACTAGGGCCCTTTCAGCAGAAGAGCTGAACCCATAGAGCTCGCGGGTGACATTAGGATGGATAGATACATAGTCCATGTTTATATTTTAAAACTATCATGTTTATGGACCTTTTCCCCATCCTGACATCCTATATATATATATATATATAAATATGTGTATGTGGTTTTGATTGATTTTGGACATGGCATTATTTATCACTTTTCCTGAGTTACATGCTAGTGCAAATTCCACTGATCATCCCTAGATGCTGTATCATTTCATGATATAGTATCCTAGTGTTTTTCTGTTGCTCTTGTGCAGCGTTAGGTTATTCGATCCGTCAGTTGGTCTTCTTTGAAGTGGTGAGCCTCTATCTTTCAGAAGGCTGGACATTTCTTCTGTTTCATTATTTTCTTTGTATTCCATTTTGGATTCTTTTGTTCATGGTTGGGGGCAAGTCCTAACCTAATTGATATTCTGGTTATTAAAGGCTTTTATGAAAAAGTGTGGGTTGATTGTTGTTCTGACTCTTAGTTTTCATTGAAGTTATCTATAAATTTATGATTATGCTTGGTTGGATTTTGTTGTATTCATTTAATATTTTCTAAATATTTGGCTAAGGGGGTGGTCTCCGGCTCATGATGGGCTTGAGATACCTATCACAACTAGGCCCTAATTTGGGTTATGATAAGCTTGGTATCATTGCACGATTCAGAGTCTTTGGGTGTCCACAAACCATGTCGAGTATAGTCCCGTTTATGGATGTGTAGCACACCATACTTATAAGGGGAAGGCTACAAGGAATTTAGGAATATTTCTTTCTTGTGTTTTATTTTAGGCTATAGAGTCTAGTTATCTTGAAACTTTTCTAACTTCTGGATTACTCAGATTTCAAATCATACCTCCCCAAAGATTTGATGTTTGTAGAAATTCTGATGGAACCTCTGTCCCACCTAAGGAAAATATGGAGGGAAATCTTCCTGCATATGGAGTCTAGACCCATGGTCTCTGCTCCTAATTGTACTGCTCCACATGGGGTTTCACAGATTAATACTGGTCCTCCTCGAGCTTCTGAGGTAGGTGATACTTATGATCATCTACCTTAGGGAGACATCTCTAATACAATGTTTTAGACAGTCTATTCATATGATTGCTCTGCTAGTGGCCTCATAGTCTCGTCAGTCTAATCGTGTTGGTCCTGCTTTTAATTCATCTGAGGTAACTCAGGTTGGCCAATTTTTGAGGTTAACTCCCCCAACCTTTATAGTTTCTAACATTGAGGAGGATCCTCAAGGGTTCATTGATGAGATAGAGAATATTTTTGGGGTGATACAGCTACTAATTTTGAAGGTGTAGAGTTTTTTGCATATCAATTGAAAGATATAGCTTATCAATGGTATGAGGAGTGGGAAAAGCTAAGCGGTGATAATGCTGAGCCGGCAGTGTGGGATAAGTTTTCAGTTTCCTTTCTTTATCATTTCTTTCCTCGGGAGTTGAGGAAAGCTAAGGCAGAAGAATTTGTGAATTTGAGGCAAGATAAGATGAGTGTGAAGGAGTATGTCTTAAAATTTTAGCAACTATCTCGTTATGCTTCGAAGTTGGTGTCTAATATGAGGTCCCAGATGATAAAGTTTGTTTCTGGGTTGTCTCGTGACTTGGTATTAGTGTGTAAGGCTGCGATGTTGAGTAATGATATCGACATTTCCTAACTTGTGGTTTATATACAATAGGTGGAGGATGAGAAAAAAAAGCAGGCAAAAATGGGAGAGAGCTAGAACAAGAAGTTCATATATTTAGAGAAAGGTGCGAATCAGTAGAATATTAGTAGAGATGGTATACATGGGACCAATAAAAAGAATTAAAGAAGTTCTAATTCATATTCGATAGCTAGTGATCCACATCCGAAGCCATCTAGTGATCATTGTTTTTAGGCTAGCAGTGGCCCTAAGGCATAAGGTACCTAGTCTCAGGCTAGTGGAGCTCAGTAAACCCCACCTTATCCTCCTTGGATTTTATGGGCAACTTTACCATGGTTATTATAATGAGGAAAAGAACTTGTGCTTCAATTGTGGCTAGCCTGGACATATGCAAAGAAATTTCCCTATGGCCAAGGTGGCCAATAGGGCTAATAAGGTTCAAGTTGCTAGTTCTTTGGCTCCTACTCAAAAGGGTGCCACCTTTGGTACCAACACGATATGAAATTATCTCTATGCACTTGCTACTCACCAGGAAGCTAAGTCATCCCCCGATGTTATCACTAGTATGTTACAGCACTTCTCTCGCTGTATTTATTATTTTCTTGATCTGGGTTCTACCTTATATTATGTGACTCCATATATGGATATACACTTTACTTTTTGTCCTAAAAGTATTTTTGACCCTTTCGCTATTTCTACTCTGGTGGGTTATTTTATAGCTGCTAGAAAAATCTATAGGGGTTGTGTGGTATCCATCTTTCATAGGGAGACATTGGTGGATCTAATGGAACTTGATATGGTGGATTTTGATTTGGGGATGGATTGGCTTCACTCGTTTTATGCTTCTCTGGATTATAAGATCTAAAAGGTAAGTTTCTATTTTCCTAATGAGCCAGTGATTGAATGGGAGGAGAGTTCCTTAGTGCCTAAAGGGAGGTTTATTTCCAATCTTAGAACCTAGAAATTGTTTTCCAAAGGGTTTCTGTAATATCTAGTTTGGGTTAAGGATTCTAACTCTCAAAGTCCTTCTTTGCAATCTATCTTATGGTTAATGAATTCTCTAAAGTTTTTCATAATGATATTTCTGTAATTCTGTAATACCCCGTACTTTCTAAGCACAGTTTAGCTCCTAGTGTGTCAAGGGTTAACATCAAAAGTGTACAACTCTTGATGCTTATAGAATTTTCCAGCTCTATACCCACCAATGTGTAGATAATTGAATCATCTTGTCAACGATACCGATTTTACCTCAATCCGCTACTCGGTTAAGAAGTTATGGGGATTTTAGTAAAGGAAGTAGAACACTGCGATAAGTACCACCGTCATGGTGAAGGACAAATTCATAATTGTCCGATTTCTAGTGGAGCACTGTGATTATTTTGCGTCATAGAGAAGTTCCAGTACTCGTTCATCCCTTTCTGGTAGCTCAATGCGATTTGCTTGTATCACGTCAAAATTCTCGATGGGACAGACACCGTGTCATGGTGAAGTGTAAAATGGTACTCGTCCTTTTCTAGTGACACAACGCTATTACGCCGCATCTCGCTTGAGCCCAATATAGCAATTTTCCCTTTTATAGTGAGCCACCGCAATAGCAGCGTGTCGCAGTGGTGTGCCAAATTAGGATTTTTCTAGTTTCGAGTAATTTTTACCAAGGGAAACCTAGTCATTTTTCCAATCCACAAATTGTAAAATTATATGCATACTTTCTACATAATTGCTCTCCAAGAAACCCTAGAACTTCAACTCTTAATCCCCAAGAAATCTGAATTTCACCATTCTTTTTCCAAGATAATTCAAAATTAAAGATTCCCAATTCAAGAACTTCAAGAATCAATCTTCAAGAGCACAACTAGGAACTCAGAGTTAAAGATTCTTTATCAATTCCATCAATTAAGGTATTTGGGGCTATGAACAAGGATAATTATTTCATGCTTGTTCCCAAAATTAGTTTTATAGTTGATTTCTTTTTACATGAAATTATATGAATTTCAGTTTAGGCTTTAAACCCACTTATTACTATTTGAAGATTATGAGATTTTGAGAGATTTAGATGTTGAATTGCATGTCTACTTTCGTATTTTCATGCGTATTGCAGTAATTTCCAGATTTAGTATTGAATTATCAATATTTTCATTGTCAAGCGTGAATTTTATGATGATTTGACATGAAATAGATGCATGTGTTCTTATCCCTAGTTTGAATGTTGTTTTTTCAAGAAGATTACGCTTTTAAGCATCCCATGATTTGTATATTTAGATTTTGAACAAAGATTTGATCTTTTGATCTCAGCTTAGCTATGGAATCAAATTTACAGATTTAACTACAGTTTAAAGTAAATAGATTCACAAGAGGTTTTCATTGTAAACCCTTATACTAGTTTTAAAAGTGGATTTCCTATAGAATGAGCATACAAATTAAAGGGAGTAGTATTTAGCACCAAGTTGGGTATGTTCACATGCCCCAGAATTATGAGCCAACACAGGTGTAGATTATCAGATTATTCCTATTTTTATATAGATGATAGTTACAGATGTGATCACTTAGATTAGGTTATACTCTTTGGTAAAAGTATGACACCTCTCCCCAACATCACGATTTTCCTTAAGGGAACTAGACATTGAACACTATGATAACTCACATAGTGTATGTCGATTAGAAGAACCTCCATAAAAATAAAAACTTGTAGAATAGCTTTAGAAACTAAGTGTAAAGGATTACAAATTTATTCATATATTGCTTTACATATGACATTAGCTATGAGATTTTAGATTTTTGTTTATAGATACAAAAGTGAGTCCTTTGTACAATTAGACAACATGATTTAAATAAAGAAAACCAGTAAAACTTTTAGAAACTAACTGTAATGACTCACTAGATTTATACAACATGTTTTGCCATTCATGATTATGATTATCAGTTTTCAGATATAACAACTTATGTATCTCATCTACATTTAGCATGCATTCTTTTACAAATTTATAATAATATTGAGATATTGATTTACTTGTGAATCTACCCCATATACTCAGTACAATCGAAAAGTACTAATCCACATATACGTCTATGTGCTACATTATCTCATAATGTAGGTTCAGGTTCTTAATTTTAGTAGCGTGAGTGATTTCAAGCATCTCTATCTGCATCTCGACAGTTGGTGAGTCCTCATAGTTTGGGGACCAGTTGTTTAATTTTTTGTTCATCTTATTAGTATAGATGATTCAATATTTTTCAGGTCGTTCGAGTCAGCTGGGGGTTTGTCCTAGTGACTCTCTAGTTATTATTGGCTTGTCAGACTGCTAGATATGATGCAGATTTCCAGTATTACTTTTCCAAACTCTGAGTCTAATATTTTTAGATAATTTCAGCTTAGATTAGATAGACTTCCACATTGATTTTATGATTATATTTATCTATTATGAGTATTCCGATTTAGAAGAAGGCTTACAGGTTTAGCTTGTGGCTACTCATAGTCTTGAGCACCGTATGATGTCTCGGGACCAACTTTTGGGGCGTTACAAACTTAGTATCAGAGCCTCAAGTTTAGAGAGTCCTAGGGATTTAGATAAGCCGCATTATGTAGACTCTTCATCATGGGTGTGAAGCGCGCCACATTTATGAGAAAAAGGCTACAGGATATTTTTAGGAAATCATCTCTTTATTTCATGACTATGGTGCTTGCAGTATCTCTATCTGCTTTTAACTCGTGCTCTCACGTGACAGTGCGTTAGCCCAAGATGTAACTCCTAATATTTAGGGCAACCATCAAGTAGCTATCCTACTTCATCAAAATAGGGATTTAGCAGTAGCCAGAATCCTTGACTTTATAAGAATGAATCCGCCTGAGTTCTTTCGGTCAAAAGTAGGTGAGGACCCATAACTTTACTTAGATGAGGTGAGGAAGATCACCTAGATTATGCATGTTTCTAAATGGGAGAGTGTAGAGTTGGCATCCTATAGATTGAAGGATATATCGTATGATTGGATAGCTATGTGGAAGAATGGTAGAGGTGAGAATGCAGCTCCTATGAGTTGATAGGTATTTTAGGATGCATTTCTAGACAATTTCTTTTCGCATGACATAAACGGAAGCTAAGGTAGAGGAATTTGTGAACATGAGCCTGGGCTCGATGATAGTGAAGGAGTACTGTCTTAAGTTCAACTAGTTGTCTAAGTATGCCCTTAATAAGATGGCTGACCCCAGGGATAACATGAGTAAGTTTATTACTGGAGTATCCTATTTGGTAGTCAAGAAGTGTAGGACTGCCATACTTATTGGTGATATAGATCTTGCTAGATTGGTGATTCATGCTCAACAAATTTAGGAAGAAAAGTTGAATGAAATAAAGAGAGGGGAAATAAGAAGGCTAGGACCAGACAGTTTGAGTATGGCCAGACAAAGTTTGGGGGTGAAATTATTCACAGTTTCAGAATTACTATTCTATGCCAGCTCCATCTTCAGCTAGCACTCCTGCTCCCAGAGCTAGGCTAGAGAAGTAGGGTAAGACTTCTATATCCAAATCTCTGAATAGTGTGAGTAGAAAACCTAGTTATCTTCTATGTACTAAATATGGTAAGAATCATCTTGGTGAGTGCTTGTTGGGACAAAAAGGTTATGTTTTTTGTAAGATAGGTCATGAAATCAATGAGTGACAGAATCAGTTATATGCTTTACCATCCTATTAGAAGTAGGAGCATTCACCATATGTTGTTACCGGTATGCTTCATGTATTTCATCATGATGTTTATGTGTTTCTATACCCTGGGTCAATTTTCTCTTATGTGACCCCATTAGTTGCAGTAAATTTTAAAGTAGGTCATGAAAAGCTTTCTAAACCCTTCTTAGTCTCTACCCCAGTGGGTGAGTCAGTTATTGCTAAGCAGATATATAGAAAGTGTCCTATTACTGTCCTTCATAAAATCATGTTAGGAGACTTAATAGAGTTAGATATGGTTGACTTTAACCTTATTCTTGGTATGGATTGGCTCCTATCCTATTATGTATCTATAGATTATTGCACCCGAGGGTGAAATTTTAGTTTCCAGATAAGCCAGCCTTTGAGTGGAAAGGTAATTCAATGTCTCCCAAGAGTCATTTCATATCCTATCTTAAAGCCAGAAAGTTTATCTCAAAAGGGTTTATCTATCATCTATTTCGAGTTAAAGACACTAAGTTTGAGACTCCAATAGTCCAGTTAGTCCATGTAGTCAATGAGTTTCCTGAGTTTTTTCCCAAAGTTTTTCCAGGGGTACCTCCCGATAGGAAAATAGAATTCGGTATTGACCTTCTTCTAGATACTCAACCCATCTCCATTTCTCCATATCAAATGGCTTCAACCGAGCTTAAATATTTAAAAGAGCATCTTAAAGACCTCTTAGATAAAGGTTTCATAAGGCCCAGTGTCTCTTCATAGGGCACTCCCATCCTATTTATGTGAAATAAAGGTTGTTCTTCATGAATGTGCATTGACTATCATCAGCTAAATAAAATCATAATAAAAAACAAATATCCTCTTCCTAGGATTGATGACTTATTCGACCAACTCCGAGGTACAAGTTACTTCTCAAAGATAGACCTTAGATTCAGCTATCATCAGCTTAGAGTAAGGGAATGTGATATTCCAAAGATAGCTTTCAGAACCCATTATGGTCATTTTGAGTTTCTAGTCATGTCCTTTAGGCTAACAAACGCCCCAACAACCTTCATGGACTTGATGAACAGAGTGTTCAAATAGTATTTGGACATGTTTGACATAGTCTTTATTGATGATATTCTTGTCTATTCTTGTAGTAAGGATGATCATACAGACCATCTTAGAATTGTGTTGCAAACTCTTAGAGATCACCAGTTGTTCGCCAGTTTCAGAAAATATAAATTTAGGCTATGATTAGTAACTTTCCTTGGTTAGAGAGTTAGTTAGATTGCATGGATTTCCCTTGTCCATCATTTTAGATAGGGGTACTTAGTTTCCTTCTCAGTTTTGGAAATGTTTTTCAAAAGGGTCTTGGTACCCAAATTTATCTCAGTTCAGCTTTTTATCTGCAGACAGATAGTTAGGTAGAGAGAACTATTCAGACTTTAGAGGCTACGTTAAGGGCAAGTGTGCTTGATTTCAATGGCAGTTGGGATGAACATTTGTCATTGATCAAGTTTTCCTACGATAACAATTAACATTCAAGTAGTCAGATGGCCCCATTTGAGGCTCTTTATAGGCGGAGATTTAGTTCACCCATCAGTTGGTTCGAAGTGGATGAGGCTTCTTTGATTGGGCCAGATATGGTATTTGAAGCGATAGAAAAATTTTAGTTAATTTGGGAGAGATTGAAAATAGCTCAGAGTCATCAAAAATCTTATGTAGACGTAAGAAGGAGAGATATTGAGTTTGAAGTTAATGATCTTGTTTATTTGAAGGTTTCACCTATGAAGGGGGTGAAGAGATTTGGCAAAAAGTGGTAGCTTAGTCCCTGATATGTATGCCCTTATAGGATTTTGAGTCGTGTAGAGAAAGTAGCATATGAGCTTGAGCTACCTTCAGCCTTGTCATTAGTTCATCCAGTATTCTATGTGTCCTTATTGAAGAAGTGCATGGATAATTCAACTATTGTAGTCCCTCTAGAAAGCACATATATTCAGAATACCCTTTCATACGAAGAGCTTCCAGTAGAGATTCTTGATTATCAGATCTGTAGACTAAGGAACAAAGAAGTTCCCTTGGTCAAAGTTCTATGCCAAAATCAGTCCGTTAAGGGTGCTACTTGGGAAGTAAAAGCAGACATGCATACCAAGTATCCTCACCTATTCTCTGCCAACTTAAATTCAGCTTAAGGTAATAGTCCTCCTTAATTCAGTTCTTTTTCTTGTCTCAGATTCAGCTATATAGTTATATTCATGTAAATTCATGAACCCACAGATTAATTCAGTTTCTTAGTATGTTTTCAATTAAGTCATTCAGTGTTTTTAGTTGTGCATCCTAGCTTATAGCCTCAGTTCCTCAGTATCTTTAGTTAATTTAGTCTCAATCGAGGATGAATTTTCCCAAGGGGGTGATATTGTAATATCTGGTACTTTTCTTAGCTTAGTTTAGCTCCTAGTGTATCAAGTGCTAACTTCAAAAGCATATAACTCTTGAATAATATAGAATTTTTCTAGCTCTAGACCCACCAATGTGTAGATAATTGAATCAGTATTATAACGATACCAATTTTGCCTCAATCAGATACTCGGTTAAGAACTTATGGCAATTTTACTGAAGGTAGTAGAATACTGTGATAAGCATTGTATCATGGTGAAGGAAAAATTTGCAATTGTTCGATTTCCAGTGGAGCATAACAATTAGCCCACGTCGCGGAGAATCTCCAGTTCCTATTCGTCCCTTTCAAGTAGCTTAACACAATTTGTCTGTATCATGTCAAAATTATATATGGGATAGACACTGCGTTGCGGTGGAATGCAAAATGGCACTCGTCCTTTTCCAGTGATGCAACGCTATTATGTCGTGTTGCACTAGAGCCCAAAATGGCAATTGTCCCTTTTCCATTGAGCCACCGCGATAACTTCATGTAGCGATAGTGTGCCAAATTGGAGTTTTTGCAGTTCTAAGTAATTTTTACCAAGGGAAACCTAGTCATTTTTCCAAGCCCCAAATCTTAAAAAACAAGGAATTTAACCTATTGTAAGCATTATATGCATACTTTTAACATAATTACTCTCCATGAAACCCTAAAACATCAACTCTTAATCCCTAAGAAATCCAAATTCCACCATTCTTTTTCCATGATAACTCAAAATTAAAGATTCTCAATTCAAGAACTTCAAGAATCAATATTCAAGATCACAACTAAGAACTCAAAGTTCAATATTCTTTATCAATTCAATCAATAAAGGTATGTGGGGCTATGAACAAGGATAATTCTTTCATCCCTGTGCTCAAAATTATTTTTAAATTGATTTTTTGTTTACATGAAATTATATGAATTTCAGTTTAGGGTTTATACCCACTTATTACTATTTGGAGATTATGAGATTTTAAGAGATTTAGACGTTGAAATGCATGTCTACTTTCGTATTATTATGCGTATTGTAGTAAGTTCCAAATTTAGAAATTAACTATAAATATTTTTATTATCAAGCAAGAACTTTATGATGAATTGATATGAAATAGATGCATGGGTTACTAGCCCTAGTTTGAATGTTGTTATTTCAAGAAGATTATACTTTTAAGCATCCCATGATTTGTATATTCAGATTTTAAATAAAGATTTGATCTTTTGATCTTAGCTTAGATATGGAATCAACTTTAAAGATTTAACTACAATTTAACAGATTCACAAGAGGTTTTCATTGTAAGCCCTTATACTAGTTTTAAAAGTAGATTTCCTACAGAATGAGCATATAGATTAAAGGGAGTAGTATTTAGCACCGAATTGGGTATGTTTATATGCCCCAGAACTATGAGTCAATTTCGGTACATATTATCAGATTAGTCCTATTTCTATATGGATGACAATTACAAATGTGATCACTCAGATTAAGTTATACTTCTTGGAAACAATATGAATCCTATCCCCAACGTGAGGTTTTTCCATAAGGAAACTAGACGTTGGACACTATGATAGCTCACCTAGTGTATGTTGATTTGAAGTACCTCCCTAACTGTAAATATTTGCAGAACAACTTTAGAAACTAAGTGTAAAGGCTCATAGTTTTATTCAGCTATTGATTTAGAAATATAGAGGTGAGTCCTTTTTATATTAGACAACATGATTTAAAGACAGAAAACCAGTACAACTTTTAGAAACTAAATGTTATGATTCACTAGATTTATGCAATATATTTTGCTATTCATGATTATGATTATTAATTTTCATATATTCCAGCTTATGTGAGTAATCTATATTTAGCATGCATTCTTTTACAAATTTATAATAATATTGAGATATTTATTTACTTGTGCATTCACCCCTATATACTCTGTACAATCCAAAAGTACTGATCCACATATACGTCTATATGCTACAATGTCTCATAATGTAGGTTCATGTGCTTAGTTTTAGTAGCATAAGTGAACTCTAGCATCTCTATCTGCATCTCGATAGTTGGTGAGTCCTCATACTTCGAGGACCCAGTTATTAAGTTTTTTTTAGCTTATTAGTATAGATGATTCAGTATTTTTCTGGCAGTTCGAGTCAGCTAGGAGTTTGTCCCAGTGACTCTAGTTATTAGTAGTAGAGGCTTTTCAGACTACTAGATATGATACAAATTTTTTGTATTACTTTTCCTAACTTTGAGTCTAATATTTTCAGATATTATATTCAGATAATTTCAGCTTAGATTAGATAGACTTCCGCATTGATTTTATGATTATATTTCTCTATTATGAGTATTCGGATTTAGTAAAATGCCTACAAGGTTAGCTTGAGGCTACTCATAGTCTTGAGCTCCGTGTGACATCTCGAAACCTCCTTTCAGGGCTTTGCAAATTCCTCTTGATAGAAAAATAGATTTTGGGATTGATCTTCTAATGGATACCAATACATTCCTCTTTATATGATGGCTCAAACTGAATTAAAGTAGACAAAGGAACAACTAAAGAATCTTCTTGATAATGGTTTTATTTCGACCAGCTTCAGGGTGCTAGGTGTTTCTCATGCAAAAGAAAGTTGGGTCTCTTTGGATGTGTATAGATTATCGTTATCTAAATAAGTTTATGGAGGATTGATCTTCGTTCGGGCTATCATCAACTGAAAGTTATGGAGGTTAATTATAATATCCTACAAGATCCTAAGCTTGGTTCAATTGTAGTTGCATGCTTAAGGGGTACAAGGCTTTACATTTTCTCTAAGTGTTAAGGGCTTAGTCATTTTCAAGACCCCTAAACTTCACGGATTTTTATTTTTTCCTTACCGACCCCGAGATATTGGTTTATGGGTTGATTCATCTTTAGGGAGGTTAATAGTATGTCCAGGAAGAGTTTTGGGATTTTTAAATAAGGTTTGGGATGTGTTTGGATAGATGAAATAGTGATCCAATGCAATAAGCCCGTGGCATGTTTGTCTCTCCCATGGTACCAAGGTCCGCTACGCGTTTCTTTCTTCCCAGGAGTAATTGATGTGGCGTGTGGATTTATCCCCAGAAGAGAGATGCACGATGAATTGGTTATTCCTACTCAACTTTGTTATTTAAGTGTCTAAGGGGCATTATAGTTATTTCCCTCAGTCTAATTCGTCCTTAACACGATTTTTAACTTCCAGAGAGGCATTTACCCCTTTCACTAAAAATTACTCTCAAGAAACCCTCCTTCTTCCCTAGAACAAAACCTAGGCTCTTTCTTCAAGAATTCAAGAGTTCAAGCTCCTAAGTCTAAGAAATCTTCAAGAAACTATCTATTTAGGTATATGGGTATTCATCAATGAGCCCCTTTACCCATTGAGCCCAAAAACCTTAATTTTAACTTACAAGTATAAATCTTATTCTACTTTATGAATTTAATCCATGAATTTCATGCTAAGTTGATTAAAGGCCATTCCTACAAGTATTTCCAAGTGAATTACGCTACTTCATGTCTTGAATTGCAAGTTTCCATGTCATGGTCCATTGATTTCATGTTAAATCCTCGAATTATGAATTTAGCCATGTAATCATGTTGTTTTCTCATGTTTGAGGGATTCCCATGTTCAAGTTCATGCTTCTCACTTGTTTTGGTGACATAATTATGCTTTGGGTGTTTGAATATGACTTCCATATTATAGTTTTAAGTGTTAATATCATATTCTTATGATTAGTCAGTTCTAGTGGGTTATGAACACCCGATACCTATGTGTTTTACAATATTTGAGATTTTCAAGTATTGAGTCAGTTAATTCGTGAATCTTATCATTACACTGGCATAATTATGATCATGATGAGCACTATTAGAAATATTGTTTAGTTAAATTTAGTTTAGTTTCATATCAGTGTCAATTCAGTTGGGAGTTGAATTTAGCATCGAGTGAATGAAGGGATGGCGGCTCCCCTGTCAGTTTAGGCAGACTTGTTAGTAGTAGTCCCAAAATTCTAGAACTACATAGTTGTCATAGGATACGAGGGGTCATCCATTAGTTTAGGCTTGGCTTTTTCTCAGGGGTCACCCATTAGTTTAGGCTTAACGCCCTGGTCCTTTGAGATAATAGATTAGTGAATCCACACAACTAGTTTTAGTACCCGTGGCATGGTACTGACATCCTTTCAATTAGAGTTACAAGTTGGATCCCAATTAGCTCAGATTGGGGTATGTCGGTTAGATGATATCTCTCACAGTTTCAATCAGTATTTTAATATATCTCAGCTTCTTGACCAAGTGTACAGATTGTCAATTACTCAATTTTACAGATTTGTCTTTCAGATTATAGATTATCTCAGTAACATGTTTATACTTGGTCTTGCATTCTCATATATTGCATGTTCATGCATTCATGCTTAGTTATCTCATGTATTTTAGTCATCCTTATCTCGTGTACAAGTACATTCAAAGTACTAACCACATACTTTTCCTTTGTGATATATTGTATTATAACATAGGTTCGGATGGTCGATTTCCTGACCGTTCTTAGATAGCTGGACATTACCCAACAACAGTAGTTGTGAGTCCTAATCCATCGAGGACATGATATGTTTTTCTCAGTTGTTTCAGTATTTCCTTATGTTCAGTCAGTTGGATTTAGTTGGGGTTTGTCCCATCAACTACTCATGATGTTTAGAGGCTTTCAAAAAATCAGTTAGACAATTAGTCAGTCCTTTTAGTTTTTATCAGTCATTATAGACCGACAGTTTAGACTTTAGTATTTTTATTAGATATTTCAGACATTTTATTACTACGTATTTTAATATTCATATTTATAGTAGCTTATCAGCTTATTCTCTACACATGTGTTATATTACTATTTTACTAAATGCTTATAATAGGTACCAGCTCATGGGTTAGCTTAGGGTCACTTGTGGCCATAAGCATCATTGTACCGACTAGGGGGTAGTCTCGGGTCGCGATATTAATATTCCCAATGACTATTTTCCAAAATCGGTATGGCCATTCTGAGTTTTTGATTATGTCATTTAGGTTGACTTATGGTTCGACTGCTTTTATGGAACTCATGAATTGGGTGTTCAGGCAATTTTTGGATTTGTTTGTTATAGTCTTCATTGACGACATCTTGGTGTACTCTAAGAGTTAGGAGTATCATGCCAATAATCTCTGAATTATGTTGTATACTCTTAAGGATTAAAAATTATATGATAAATTTTCTAAGTGTGAGTTTTGGTTGAATATTGTCACTTTTCTTAGGCATGTTGTTTCTACTGAGGGGGATCAAGGTGGACTCATTGAAAGTTGAGGAAGTTAAGAAATGTCCTAGACCCATAACTCTAACCGACATTAGGAGATTCTTGGAATTAGATGGGTATTATTGGAGGTTTATGGATAGTTTCTTATCTATTGTTGCTCCGTTGATGAAGAAAACTCAAAAAAAGGTTAAGTTCTTATGGTCTGATGCTTGTGATGATAATTTTGAGAAGTTGAAGGATAAGTTCAATTCTGCTCTAGTTTTGACCATACTCGAGGGTACTAATGGGTTCATTTTGTATTGTCATGTATTCTACATATGACTGGGTAGTGTTTTGATACAGCATGGTAAGGTCATAGATTATGCTTCTAGAAAACTTAAGTTACATGAGAGAAATTATCCAACTTAGAGTTGGTGGAGGTGTTTATTGCTTATAAGATCTAGCACCACTATATGTATGGGGTTCGTATGGACATTTATTCAGATCAAAATACCTGCAGTATGTGTTTACTCAGAAGGAATTACAGCTCAAGTAAAAGTGGTGTATCGAATTGTTTAAGGATTATGACATGACCCTTTACCACCATCCAGGTAGTTGATGCTCTTAGGAGGTTATTTATAGGGAGATTATATCATGTGGAGGAGGAGAAAAGAGGGTTGGTGAAGGATATTCACAGGTTGGCTAATTTGGGGGTTCATCTTTTAGACTCTGAGGATGGGTGAGTGTTTTTTCAGGAAGTGGTTAAGTCATCTCTTGGTACTGAGGTGAAGGAGAAGCAGGATTTAGATCTTATAAATATGGAGATTAAGGATAATATGGGTAAGAAAAAGGTTATGGCATCGAGATTGGGGGAGATAACATTGTAAGGTATCAAGGAAGATTGTTTATTCATGGTGTTGATGGGTTGTGGGATCAGATTTTCAATGAGGATCATGATTTCAGATATACAATTCATACGGGTTCGATTAAGATGTATCATTACTTAAAGGAAATTTATTGGTGGAATAATATGAAGAGAGATATGGCAAACTTTGTGGCTAAGTGCATAGTTTGCCAGCAAGTCAAGGTTGAACACTTGTTGGCTAGTGGCCTATCTCAAGAGATATGGTTTCCCATGTAAAAGTAGGACATGATCAATATAAATTTTATTATGGATCTTTTGCGGTCTCACAATCAGTATGATTCAATTTGGATCATTGTAGATAAATGACTAAGTCTACTCGCTTCTTGCCTGTGAAGACTAAATACTCAGGAGAGGATTTTTCTATGTTGTTCATTCAGGAGATATTCAAGTTGCTTGGAGGGCCTAAGTCCATCATTTTAGACCGAGGTACGCAGTTTTTTTCTCACTTTTGGCATTCATTTTAGAAAGGTTTATGTAGTTAGGTGAACCTTAGCACCGCTTTCCACCTACAATTGATGGACAAGCGGAGCAGACTATTCAGACCTTGGAGGATATGCCAAGGGCATGCATAATTGATTTTAAGGGGAGTTGGGTTGATCACTTGCCTCTGATTGAGTTCGCTTACAATAATAGTTAGAATTCTAGCATTCAGATTACTCCTTTAGAGGCTCTTTATGGTAGGAGGTATAAGTATCATATTTGGTAGTTTGAGGTTGGTGAAACTAGGTTACACAACCCGAACCAAGGCCTAGTCACGTCGGCAGCTCAAGTCCGACCAGGACTGGAGACCGTCCCCAATACCAAAATGTAACTGTCGTGTACCCTATGTTGGATAAATACCAGACATATAAATAGATAAAGCAACAATAATTGAAAGACATTTAATAAATTCCATAACCATAACCAATCAAATATCCAACTAAATGTCCAACCAGTGTCAACCCCAATGTTAATACCAATACCAAGGATGACACCAATACCGACAAAGCCCATGCCCACAGTAGTGCCACAGAGCCTCTAACATAAAATATAGAATATCTAGTAGAGACATGTTCTCGATCATATCCAAAACCAAAGTCCAAGAAACAAAATTAATGTAAGGTAGTCCATAGCATGAAATGTAGTTTTCCGGAGTAAGGAAGCTCACCACTTCAATCTGACACAAAGCTGTCCCCGAATGAATGTCATTGAGAAGGAGTAGTAGTATGGACGGTTCCTGCATCATGTGGGGATACAACACCCAAAGATGGTGAGTGGAATAAATGCTATCATGTACTCATGGATAAAAATAAAATAATGCCATCATTAAAAACCAATTCATAACCATACAAAATCATATATATACATATATATTGTACCGGGAAAGGGAACCGGGTTTAGAATGCATTTAAAACCTTTTTACCTGGGTTGTGTAGCTTTGCCATCCTAAAACCACCCACAGGTTATATTCGTTTAGCTCCCCCTACTGAAAGGGCCCCTGTGCGTCTCAGCCACACGGATCGGAGAATAAAACCTGAGATTACGAGTACATCCCCCAAAATATAAGTGTAACATCATGCACATGGTCACCATGACCAAACCTCACATCGGCAAACATGGGTTTCTAGTATTGGTTCCCCCGGGACCTTCACCTTCCATGACTTTGATAACACAACCCCTTTTAAGCCCATATTAAAGACATTTACACATAGCATTTACCAAGGAGTCTTTTATTTAGGAATTAACCATTGGTATCGTCATATCAAAATTAGAGTTTGCAAGTCTATTCATTTACGCCATACCAAAAAAATTAAACAAAGTTGACTCAAAAGTTTCCAATTCAGTCAAAACCATGGCCATTAAGGCATTTCCAAACTATTTTAAACAAACCAATCCAATTTATGTTCCATTACCTTTTATGCAATGCAAAGATTTCAAGAATAGTCAAACTATGTAACAAAATCATTCTCATTGGCATTTTAACAAACATTTTGAGGGCAAATAATTTCCAAAACCAAAACCAAGTATCAATTGATCATTCCTATGCAAACACATGTTATAACCATAATTATAATGTGGACAACCATAAGTAAAACATGGGAAAGCATTATCCAACCATAAACAACCAAAACTGCCCAACATCTATTTCAAAACCAAAACAATACCATAATAATACTATGAAAACCATTCGTTAAATCATGTTTATAGTTGAACAAACAATGAGGGGATAGTAACATGCCTTAGACACCAAGGAAGACGGAGGGAAACCAACCTTTAGAGCCTTAATTGATTTCCTTGAAGAAACCCTATCCTTTTCTTGAACCAAGAGCTTGAGAGAGATTTTAAGAGATTTTTAAGAGTGTTTGATTTAGAATAATAGGTTAATGAAGTTCCAAAGTTACTTTATGTCATGGGGTCAAAAGGATTTAAGAGGGAAAATGTCCAGAATACTACCAAATTAAAACTATAAAATCACCACAGGTGGGTACGCATTGACCCTCTAACTCATCACCACAGCATATGATTGGTACCATCCAGTCATAACCAGAATAGAAGGTTGGATACCCATACACTATCTATCATACGACTCCTTTGCTCCAACTCGTCACCAGGCTACATGACTCGTATGGTCTAGTTATACCCAAGATAAAAACCAAAGGGATCAACATTGGACAACGTACGACTCTACTATACCACTCGCACCCTATCCTCGTGGCTCTTAGTAGGACACTTGTACTCAGAGACAAGTCAAGTCACTAAGTTTTTGATTAAGGAAAGGATCAACCCAATAACCCGTCACTAAACCATACGGACCATAACCACCAAGTCGTAGCCACAACAGAAAACTAACCATCAATCACTATACACCTTATGAGTTAGGTCACCTGATCCGTACCCATACCATACAACTCAAATGGTGAGTCATTACATAGACAGTAAGCTCAAAGCTCAGGAAGTTTTTAAGCGCCAAAACCCAGGGTGTTTCTATTCTCCACCACTTGGATCATTCGTCCCCGAATGATGGGACAAGGCAGTTCAAGCATGATTTGGACTCCATATACCTCTATTCTTACCTTTAACTAAGTTAGAAAATAGATATGTTAAGAATAACGCATTCCTTATACATGAATTTCTGTGGCGTAAAATAGGAATGAATATTTGGACTTCATGTCCTCTTTAGATTTTCAAGTAGCCCCTTCGATCTTGTAGTTCCTCCATAAAATCATTACCGAGGACACATCCTTCATTCGCAACCTACGAACTTGCCGATCCAAGATCTTAATTGAGATCTCCTCATAAGATAGGAAAGTTGAAATACTAATATCTTTGATAGGCACAATTTGCGACGGATCACCCATACACTTGCTCAACATAGAAACATGGAATACTGGGTGAATGGATCTCCAACTAGAAGACAACTCCAACTCATATGCAACATTCCCAAACCTTCTCAAAATCAAGTACGGATAAACATACCAGGGACTGAGCTTTCGTTTCTTCCTAAACCACATTACTCCTTTTATGGGACATATCTTCAAGTACACTCTATCCCCAACCTGAAACTCTAATTTCCTAAGCCTCACACCCACATAGAACTTTTAAGGACTTTGGGTAGCCTTGAGCCTATCCTGAATCACCTTCACCTTCTCGATAGCTTAGAGAACTAAATGCGGTCCAAACATATCTTCCTCACTGACCTCAAACTACCTAATCAAAGACCTATATCTCCTACCATAAAAGGCTTCAAATGGAGGCATCCCAATACTAGAGTGGTAGTTATTATTGTCTGCAAACTCTATAAGAGGTAAGTGCTCAACCCAACTACCACCATAGTCAATCACACAAGCACAAAGCGTATCCTCTAATGTCTAAATAGTCCTTTCTGCTTGCTCATACTGCAGGTGGAAAGCAGTACTCTGACTCACCTTAGTCACCAATCTTTTCTAAAATGACTGCCCAAAGTTAGATAAAAACTATGTACCATGATCAGAGATGATAGAAACAAGTACCCCATGAAACTTCACAATCTCTTGAAGGTACAACCTTGCATAGTCCTCAGCCAAGAAGTTAGTCCTTATTGGAAAAAAATGAGAAGACTTTTTCATCATATCCATGATGACCTAAA
Organism: Capsicum annuum; assembly: GCF_002878395.1. NCBI lineage: Eukaryota > Viridiplantae > Streptophyta > Magnoliopsida > Solanales > Solanaceae > Capsicum > Capsicum annuum. Next base: position 209,860 of record NW_025858651.1, read on the forward strand.
CCAAATCAAATTAATTCCGAGACCGAGGAAGACCCTATTACGAAGTCCATGTTGATTACTTCTCACTTCCACTATGGCAACTCAATTTCTTGATATAATTCTCTGGGTCTCATATGCTCAACTTTCACTTGTTGGCGCACCATGCATTTAGCCACAAAACTAGCCACATCCCACTTTATATTTTTCCACTAATACATCTCCTTAAGTCTGTGATACATTTTTGTCAAAGCAGGTTGAACGACATAGCGTGACTCATGCGCCTCATCTAAGATCCTCTCTCACGAACCATCAATATAGGGTACACATAATCTCCTTTGGTACTGCAAGGTACCATCACCATTAATCTTAAAGGCCATCACCTTCTGTCCACCTTCATCACCCTTAATCCTCATCAAGAAAGGATCTAACATCTGTTTTTCCTTGATTTTAGCACTAAAAGATGACTGTGCCACCTCCTGTACAAACATGCTACCATCCTTGAGTCCAAGAGGTGAATTCCTAGGTTAGCCAAATAGTGCATATCCTTCACCAAATCCTACTTATACTCTTCCACGTGACCCAGACTCCCCATGGATAACCTGCTAAGAGCATTAACAACCACATTAGCTTTACCTAGGTAGTAGTGAAGACTCGTGTCATAGTCTTTGAGAAGCTCAAGCCATTTTCTTTGCCTGAGGTTGAGCTCTTTCTAAGTGAACACATACTGCAGAATTTTATGATCAAAAAAGATAACCACATGTACTTCATACAAATAGTGATGCTAGATTTTCAATGCAAACACAAAAGCTAAAAGCTCTAAGTCATGAGTCAGGTAATTCTTCTTATGCACCTTTAACTGTCTAGAGGCATAAGATATCACCTTGCCATGCTGTATTAAAATGCAACCAAGCCCCATATGGGACAAATCACAATATACCACAAATATATCCGTGGCTTCAAGCAAGTTCAAGACCAGAGCTGAAGTTAGCTTATCGTTCAACTTCTTGAAACTACCCTCATAAGTATCAAACCACAAGAACTTTACCTTCTTCTGAGTTACCTTAGTCAACGGGGCAGCTATAGAAGAAAAACTCTCCACAAACCTCATATAGTAACCAGCTAAACCCAAGAAGCTCCGAATATTGGTTGGATTTGTGGGTACATGCCACTTCTTAACCACTATAAATTTCTGTGATCTATCATGATCTCTTTACTAGAAATGACATGAACCAGAAAAGTAACAACGTTCAACAAAAATTCATATCTAGAAATTTTTGCATACCACTGTTGCTCCTTCAAGGTCTATAATACAATGTAGAGGTGATTGGGATGAACCACCTCTCTCTTATGGTACACCAGAATGTCATCTATGAACACAATGATAAATAAATACAAAAACTAATGTAAGACCCTATTCATCAAATCCATGAATGTCGTTAGGTGTTTGGTCAACCCGAAGACATAGCCAGAAACTGAAAATACCTATGCCGAGCATGAAAGGTAGACTTAAATATATCTGCATCCCTAATCTTTAACACATGATACCTGAATCAAAGATCAATTTTAGAGAAAAACTTAGCACCCTGCAGCTGATAAAACAAATCATATATCCTTAGAAGAGGGTACTTATTCTTTATCGTCACCTTATTCAACTATCGGTAGTCAATAGAAATTCGAAAGGAACCATCCTTCTTATTAACGAATAACACCAGTGCACCCCAGGGGGACACACTAAGACCAATGAAACCCTTGTCTAAAAGATCTTTGAGTTGCTCCTTAAGCTCCTTCAACTCAACTGGAGCCATCCTATACGAAAGAATAGAAATCGGACAAGTGTCTGGAAAAATATCAATCCCAAAATCAATATCTCTATTAGGAGTAACATAAGGAAGGTCATCAGGGAAAACCTCAGTAAATTCATTCACCATCGAGAAATAATACAAAGAAGGAACCTTCGAGTTAGAATATTTAACCCAAACTAGATGATAGAGACACCCCTTGTAGATTAATCTCCGATCTTTAAGATATTATATAAACTTTCCCTTAGGAGCTAGGTAATCACCCTCCCACTTAATGACCGACTTATCAGGGAATTTATTGACAACCTTATGGGTCCGATAATCTAGAGAAGCATAGCATGAGTGCAACCAATCCATTCATAGTATGGCATTAAAACAAATCCAATAAGGATTCCTAACAATCCTTAGACACCATATAACCACTATAGACACTTCTAGAAACCACACCATCACCCACTAGGGTAGAAATAGAAAAAGGGTCTAATACACACTTGGGACCGAAACCAAAATACACAGTCATAAATGAGGTCATGTAAAAGGGAGTGAACCCTAGATAAATTAAACAATAAATATCACAGGAAAAGAGTTTCAACATGGCATTCATGATATCAGGTGATGCCTTAGACTCTTGGTGGTAGTAAGAGCATAGAGACGTATCTGACTAGTGTCAGAACTAGATAGTGAACTCTTTGATGATGGATCTGAAGAAGAAGGAAAAAAAACCTTATTTGCCTCAGAAGAAGTCTTACCAATAGGAAAACTTCTAACCATATGCCTTAGCTAACCATAATTAAAGCACCTGTCCTTTCCTTTATCACAGTAACCCCGATGCAATCTACTAAAATCTACATGAGGATATGATGGAGCTCACTGGGCCTACTAACCAGTGATTGGGCACCATATGCCCTATAGTTGTGTCCACCATAGAAGTTCCTATCACCCAAGGCTTTGGGTATGGAGTACTAGTATCGAGTAAAACCTAGAATTGCCCAACTTTATTTTGGGCCATGTCCCACCATCCCTGCCACTCTATTGTTGGCCACCACCCTAATAGAAAAACCTGAAATTCTTGCTTTGCTTTTCCCCAATATCCTCCTTTAACTCCTGAGGAAAGAATAGTTCTAGAAAAGCACTAGAGAAATCATCCCACAGGGATGACACAACATCATCACCCCTAGTCTGTTCCCATTCCTCATACCATTGGTATGCTAAATCTTTCAGTTTATAGGAAGCAAATTCTACACTCTCAATGTTAGTAGCATGTATAACACAAAAGATATTTTCTATGTTATCCACAAAATCTTGAGGATCGTCCTCAACCTTAACACCCATGAAAATAGGGGGGTTCAACCTTATAAAATATCCAACCTTTGTGGCCTCAGAAGATTAAGTAACAGAAGTACCATGCTCTGCCTATGAAGATACCAACTTATCCAATATATGAATAGACTAAAGACACTTATTATTCATCATATTACCCTAAGGAGATCAAGAAGGACTGGAGGGAACCCATAGAACTTCAGGATGGCAATCAAGTATCGAACCCCTAGACCGATTCTTAACCCCATAAGTAGAGTAGGTACAATCGACATTGTCCTCAGGTGGGATAGAGAATTTTTATGAGCTTTGGATCATTGAGGATGCATGATCTAAAAAGAAAACAAATAGGAATTAGAGAAGCTTTCAGGACCTTAGATTCAACAGATTAAAAACAGAACACAAGAAAGAGAAATATTCCTAAATGCCTTGGAGACTTTCCCTAATGACTGTGGCATTCTACATACCCTTAAAAGGGACTCTACTCAACACGACTTTGACAGAGACCCAATAGACTACGAACCTAGTAGCTCTGATATCAATCTGACAAGACCCAAACTAGGGTCTAGTCGTGTCAGGTATATCAAGTCTGATCGGGACCAAACACCACCCCAATACTCAACCATAGCGGCCCCATACCCTATGTTGGATGAATTCCGAACATATAACAAGATAAACCAACAATAATTGAAATCCATTTAATAAAGTCCATAACCATAGCCAACCAAATATCTGACCAAATATCCAATCAGTGTCAACCCCAATGCCAATACCAGTACCAAGGATGACACCAATGTCGACATTGCCCATGCCCCTAATAGTCCCATAAAGCCTCTAACCAAAGACAAAGAACATCTAGATGGGATATGCCCCTGACCATAGCCAAAACTTAAGTCCAAAAAATAAAAATAATGTTAAGATAGTCCATAGCATGAAATGGAGTCTTTTGGAGTATAGAAGCTTACTACTTCATTCTTACACAAAGCTTTCCCCGAATAAAAGTCAATGAGCTAGAAGAGTAGTATGGTCGGTTCCTACATCGCGTGGGGATACAACGCCTGAAGACGGTTAGCAAAATGAATGCTAGCATATACACAAAGATAAGATAAAATAATGCCATCATTCAATATATATATATGTACATATATAAATTGACCCTTGAGAATATACACAAAAATATTAAAAGTTTGAACTAAATTAATTTGTAGGAATATGATAGAATGTGTGCAAGAACTCTATTGAAAAACAATAGGATGTACTAAGATTATAATACATATATTCTCAATAGCACGCCAGGTAGTTAAACTAAAACCAAGTCAAATAACCATATGCAATCACACATACACATATATATCATGCTGTAAAGGAAATTGGGCTTAGCATATATTTAAAACTTTTTTACCCTATTTGTGTAGCTTTGTCGTCCTAAAACCACTTATAGGCTATATGGGTTTAGCTTCCCGACCGAAAGGACCACGATGCATGTTAGCCACATGAACTAAAGAATAAAACCTGAGATGACTAGTACATCCCCCAAAATATAAGTGTGACATCATGCACACGATCACCATGACCAAATCTCACATCGACAAATATTAGTTTCCGATATTGGTTCCCCAGGGACCTCCACCTTCCATATATTTGCTAATACAACACCCTTTAAGCCCATATTAAAACCATTTACACATTCCAACCATTTACCAAGGTTTCTTTTATTTAGACATTAACCGTTGGTATCGTCATACCAAAATTAGAGCTTGCAAGTCTATCTATTTATGCCATACCAAAACCATTAAACAAAATTGACTAAAAAGTTTCCAATTAAGACAAAATCATGGCCATTAAGGCCTTTCCAAACCATTGAAAACCAACCAAATGAATTTAAGTTCCATTACCTCTTATGCAATGCAAAGATTTCAAGAAACTATGTGACAAAATCATTCTCATTGGCATTTTAACTAACATGTTGAGGGCATATAATTTCCAAAATCAAACCCAAGTATCAATTGACCATTCCAATGAAACCAATTGATCAAACCATAATTATTACATGAAAAACCATAAGTAAAACATGGGAATGCATTATCCAACCATAAACAACCAAAACCCCAAACATCTATTTCAAAACCAAAAAATACCATAATAATATCATGAAAACCATTCATTAAAATGTTCTTTTAGTTTAACTAACAATGAAGGAGGAGTAATATTCCTTATACACCAAGGAAGATGTAGGGAAACCACCCATTAGAGCCTTAATTGATTCTCTTAAAGAAACCCTAGCTTTTTCCTGAACTAAGAGCTTGAGAGATATTTTAAGAGATTTTTAATAATAGGTTAATGAAGTCCTAAAATATGCTTTATCTCATGGGTTCAAAAGAAGTTGAGAGGGGAAATGACTAGAATACCCCTAACTTAAAATTGTAAAATCACCACAGGTGGGTATGAGTTGACCCCTAACTCATCACCATAGCATATGATGGGTACCATCCAGTCATAAATAAAATAGAAGGTTGGACACCCACATACTATCCACCATATGAATCTCTTGACCAAACTCATGACCAGACCATACGACTTGTATGGTCCAGTTGTACCCTAGATAGAAAGCAAAGGGATCGATACTAGACAACATACGACTCCACTATACTATTCTGACCCTATCCTTATGACTCTTAGTGAGACACTCATACTCAGATCCAAGTCAAGTCACTAAGTTTTAGATTACATGAATGATCAACCCAATGACCAGCTACCAAACTATATGACCCGTACCCACCAATCGTAACCATAATATCAAGCTAACCATTACTCACTAGACAACTTATGATTTGAGTCACGTGATCCATACCTACACCATACCACTCATATGGTAAGTTGTTACAAGAAAAGTGAGCTCAAAGCATAAAAAGTTTCCATGGTCTAAAACCCAGGGCATTTCACTAGGTTGTTTGGTTTTGACTTGATTCCCCAAGCCACGGAGAAGGTGAAAGTGATTAGAGAAATACTTAAGACTCCTCATAGTCACCACACATCTTATATGGATGTGAGACAGAAGGAGTTAGAGTTTGAGGTTATTGATTGGCTGTTCTTAAAGGTTTCTCCTACAAAAAAAGTTATGAGATTTGGGAAAAAGGGGAAGCTTGATCCTCATTACATTAGTCCATATCAGGTTGTGAGGAGAATTAAGAATGTTGCTTATGAGTTGGATAAGTCTATGAGTTTGGACTTTACTCTTCCTGTTTTCCATATGTCTATGTTGAAAAAGTATGTGGGTGATACTTCTTTGATAGTATTTGTTAAGGATGTTGGTGTTTTAGATTCTCTATCATATGAGGAAGTCCTAGTTGAGATATTGAATAGGTAAGTTCTTAGATTAAGGACTAAGTATATAGCTTCTGTGAAGGTGCTTTGGAGTAATCAAAAGGTGGAAGAAGCTACATAGGAAGCTGAAAAAGATATGAAGTCCAAGTATCCATTCTTGTTCCTAACCTTGGATGAAAATGCTTGAGGTGTGATTTTCATTCCCTTTTTTGGTATCTAAAATTATTCAGGAATTCTGGTTGCATTCTTTTATTTTTTGGGCAAAGGATGCCCGAACTCCTCATTCGAGGTTGAATGATCAACAAAAGAGAGGGGGGTAATGTGACACCCCAAGTTCTTGTACTTTAGACCCTCCAAGATATAGGTAATTAAATTAGCCAAGATTCTGAAGGGATGTTGAAACTACCATTCATCACAACCCTGATCATACTTGTTTCCATTTATGATCGGCACTTGTGATCATAACAGTAAGTTTTCCTAGGTTTTGGTCTAGTGGAAATGAGTCTAGGGTACAACCCATTGCGTGACTTAATGAGTCGTTAAGAGGGATTTGTTGTCCAAAAAGTGAGGTCGCCCATATATTTTACCTTAATAATGAGTTTTTGTCACAACTCATGATGATGGATAAAAAGTCATGATGAGTGACTCGTGGTCGTAACAGTGATCTACCAAAATTTTGATCCCCAGGTATCGAGACCAGGAAATGACTCGTGATCAGTTTTCATAGGTCGTTAGCCATACTGTGATGACTGGCACTTATTTTTTTGCACGTTTTAATTGTGGACTTTTTGGTATTTTCCTTCCTTTGCAGTATTCCCCATGACTTAAAAACATCTAAAAGTCCCTTTTTCCATCAGTTATCAAAATCAAACACTATTCTCTCCTCTTTAACTCCCAAGGTAAGAACACTAGGGTCTGTACAAAGGATTCAACATCTAGGCTCCAAAATTTAGATTTTCTTCTATTTTTTTGGTATTGTAGGCATGTATCTCATAACTAACATGAATTTTATATAATGGCAAATATTAATCATTATTAATGTGGTTTTAATTGCTGGGTTTGAAATTGGGTTGAGGGTTTTTAATTGTTATTACTTGAATTGTATATCCCATGGTTTAAATATGTTATTTACAAATTAATTGATGGTTTTAGGGGAGAAATGGGTGCATGTTTATACTAATTGGAATGGGGGACATGGGTTTCCTTAAATTTATGGATTTTTGGTTTGGTATTGGCATCAACCTTACTCAAATTCATGACTTTGGGTTTTAATATAGAATTTGCGTGATTTAACTTACTTTTGGAACCTTGCATTGCATTAAATTATAATGAATAATTAAAATGATTTTGGAAATCCTTGGAAGCAGTGGTTTGGACTTTAAATGGGACATGTGATTCTAATGGTTAATTGGATTAGTGTGGCATACTTATATAAGCATGCAAAAATAATTGGTATGACGATACCATATCGGTAAATTCCTTAATGAATGACTCCTCATTTAATGGATGGGTTTATGTGTAAATTGATTTTAATTTGGGCTAAAATTAGGTTGTGTGGATCACGTGAAGGTATAGACCCAGGGATACTAACAATGGAAATCACGTTTGTCGGTATGGGGGTCCATACGATAGAGTTCTTAGTTTACACATTATATTTATTAGGATGGATAGAGCTTGGTATCTTTAGCCCTTTCTTCATATTCCTTAATTCATATGGCTAATATGTACTAGGACCTTTCAACAAGGGTAGCTGAAACTATATAGACTATGGGTTTCCTTTGGACGGATAGAGCTACACAATCCAGGTTAATATTTTAAATCAATCATATTCATGAGCCTTTTCCCTTTCCCGGCATCCTATATAAATATATATAAATGTGTGCATATAGTTTTGACTGATTTAGGACATGGCATTATTTTATCAGTTTTCCTGAGTGACATGCCAGTGATTATCCCATAAACCGTCCCTAGATATTGCATCTTTTCATGATGTTGGGTCCTAGGGTTTTTTTGTTGCTCCTTTTCAGTGTTAGGTGATTAGATTCGTCAGTTGGTCTGCTTCAAGTAGTGAGTCTCCATCTTCTAGAAGGAAGGTCATTTATTTGAATTCATTATTTTCTTATTATTCCATTTTATATTCTTTTGGTCATGGTCGAGGGCATGTCCTGACCTAATTGATATTCTAGTTGTTAGAGGCTTTTGTGGACAAGTGTGGGTTGGTTGTTTTCTTGACTCATAGTTTTCATTTTATTATCTATACATCTTATGATTATGCTTGGGTGGTCTCCGACTCATGGTGTAATGCCCCAAGTTTGTACCTCGGATGCTACATCATGCTTACGACCCCAAAGGACCACAAGATAACCCATGACTAATATCTGTTGTGAGCATTGAAATATGATACTATAATAAATGCTGAAAAATAGGCAGAAATACCATAAGGTTCAAAATCTATAAGAACTGATAAAGTGTATTAACTGAAATAACAATATATAAAACTGAAAATTGTCTGAAAACTAGTCTGAAAAGCCTCTAATCTGAAATTTTCTGAAAGTGGAGTTGATTGGGAAATCCCCCAACTCACTCCATCTACTGAAATAGTGAATCTACGGTAATAATGAAATAAAAGAATATCCTTGATAGATGAGGACTCAATACTGAATCCAAAAATACTAACTGAGTTTGAATTAGTCTACGCGTGGTCAGGAACCTAAGGTTCGAACCTATGATATGAGACATCATAGCACAAAGAAAGAGTATACGTCAGTACATAAAATATACTGGTATGCAAGATGAGGTAAGGCTGAATGAAAGGGTTCATATGCATGAACAATAACTAACTAAAATGATATAGAGTAACTAAACATGAAAGTACAGGGATAATCTAAAATAAATGTAAATACTGAGGATGCAATACTTTACATATATGTATACTATAATTGAGCTTTTTTGAATCTAGGTACTGAGTTGTGATACTGATTAACTGATAATCTATGTTACTAATACTGACTGACTGTATCGGATAGTCCTGATTCTATAAAACTGGACTGAGTTCTATTCTGAAGACTGAGACTGAAACTGTGGGAGACAATCATCTAACCAACATACCACTTTTCTTAAATAAATTTGGGGTCCAACCTGTAACCCCAATTAGAAGGGTGTCAGTACCGTCCCACGGGTAAAGACACTGAAGAGTCACATTCAACTAGCAGGTACCTTAAATGAGAACGATGGTACCCTCTACTGGCAGGTAAAACATCTCACTAACCCTCAACTGGTAGGTTGATGTCTTAACCTATGCTGGCTACATAGTTTTGGAATGCAAGGATTGCTTCTATGGATCATACCCTCTACTGGCAGGTGAGTCCCCATCCTTGGGTTGACTCGATACTGCATCCTACTCCCAACTGAATAAACACTGAATTGATTATACTGAACTGGACTGATACTGAGTTTTCCTGAGTTTTGTAACTGATTGAGTTTGACTTTTTTCTGGAATTGATTGAGGGTAATACAGATCATGACATGACTAATACTACTCTGTAACTGATGTTGGCTCTAGGCAAATAGATAAATTATTGGATATTAAATACCCCCAGGACTCGATAGCATGAAAATGTAAAGCATCATATGATCTTGCAAAGCATAACAATGTACACATGTTTATATTTCATCTATAGAGACATTTTATCATACACTTGTAGGGCATAAGCTTGTACATATACTAACATGTTCATCACTTTATTCACATGGACATTCTATCAAAACACTTGGGTGCATAACTTCATGCACACAATTATGGTTAACATATAAGCATGGCAATTACAATGCCTAAACTTACAATTTCATGGGTTTAACATGTGATTCACATAATTCCCCCTAAATACTATCCTATTTTAAAGAATATTATCATAATCATGGATTTAAAATACCAAATTAACATCATAGGCACATTAAAAACTTTGTAAATTCAAGGGTTTATCAAGATAATCACATATTCATCACACATGCTATTCAATTTCATGTGACTTGCACTTAAATCATGGATTGAAACCCAACCAACATCATGAACATGAATTCAATTTAATTCAAACATGGAAGTTCATAATTCAACAATCTTGTAGTTTGAAAATGGATTCGTGGACTTTATGGATGAAAGGGACCCATAGATGAACACCTAACATACCTAAGAGGATTAATTCTTGGAGGTTCATGGAGGAATTATTGAGTTTTGACCTTGGTTCTTAAAGCTAGGGTTTTATATCTTGAGAGAGAATATTTTAAGTCTCGAGGGAAATTCAGGGATAATAAAATAATGGGTTATTTAGGGCATAAATTTCAAGTTTAAGGCTGATCTGGGTCATGAAAAACACCCTATTACCCCAGGAAAGTTTTTAATTTTCATCACCAAAAAACCCAATTTGGGGCCCTGGCGCGATGCGGTGCTATCGCTTCGTACCATTGGAAACTAGACATTTGGGAATTGGAAGCTTAGCGCAATGTGGTATAATCGCGTTACTTCGCTGCATGGGAATCTAGCCTTTGGCGCGACACGCCAAAATCGCTGAGCAATACTGGACTTTTACAATTGTGTGGCGCGATACGGTGGTATCATGTTGGCTAACTAGAAAATGATAATTTCCATTTAGATGGCCTCCGCGATAAACTCAAGTACCAGGTTGTACACTGTCTTACTAAATATGCTATAACTCTTCACCAGGATATCGGATTTGGGTGAAATTTATATTGTTGCAAAGCTAGTTCAATTTCCTACGCAATGGAAAGCCATAAACTGAAAAATACTAAGTATTTCAAAAATTTTATGTTAGATAACTCATAGAATGAGAGTTAATTTAGCTAGGGAAATATAGGATATTACAATATCTCTCCCTTCGGAACATTCGTCCTTGAATGAGACTAGTTAAGCTGAGAAACACTGAAAGACTGAGCTGACACACTGAACATGCATAACTGAAACATGATGACATGACTGGACTACTGTCAAACTGAGTTCTTATACTGAACATTCATATCTGATGCATGGAATACATGACTGAAGCTACTGATAAGATAAATTTTTGCACTAAACATGCATATCTGATGCATGAGTACATGTCTAAACTAATTCATAAATGCATGAATAAATAAGCAACGGTAATGGATACCAAGATTATAATGGCAACTGAACAAAGAACTAAGTAAATCTAAGGAAGGTTGTTACCTTAGGCTAGGAATACTGATGAATCTGTGATCATTTACTAGACATGTATGAATAGGAATATGAGAACATTAATGAGTCTAAAGTATGATATATTAACTGGATATCATGAGTTGAAATGATTTCTTAGATACATGTCATACGACTGAGAATGGAAATTGAAGGTCAACTTATGAGTACCTATTACTCCAAATTTGATTCATTACGTGAATAGAAATAGAAAGGTTTAGGACATGAAAGCTCAGGGGTTATAGTGCATCTCCCCCTTGGAACATTATGTCCCTTAAAAAATTTTGACTTGGCATGATACTAAGGAAAAATTGAGACGGTGCACCGGAACTTATGAACTGAATCATGACTGAATATCTGGGATCTGAAACTGAGGCATGCTACATGAACTGGGATGAAATCGTAACTACTAAGATGCTCTATCTTGGAGAAGTCATACTCATGAAAATTTGGATTGTTCGACTAGATGGAAAAATGGAAAACCATAGGAACTTGTCCACCTGACTGCTAAACTGAATTTCTTGCTTCACGAACTAACTCATACTGAAAACTTATACTCAACTGGAGCATTTCCTTGATACCCTTAATATAAGTTTCTAATGACTATAGGGAGCAAGGGAATCTTAGCATAGGCTAAATAAAACATTTGAATAAGAAATCACATCCTAGATAAAATTCTGTAATACGAGGCGAGGCCTACGAAATATCATCTAAGATAGAGTGACTACGCCTTAGGCACTCCAACTATAAATTTTCAATATTAGACATATTCCTCGAATACTCTCCATCTTAGTACGGTACCTCACCAGAGACTACTAAAAATATTCACATGGGCGCTGAGCACGAATGCATAAACATACTAACTTGTCTAATTAACTAAGTGGATGATAGCTAAATACTGGTCATTTGTAAGATTAAACTGTACTTAGTCTGGATTGAAACTATTGAGTATTATGCATATGAGGTAAGGACTAGTTAAGCAACATGAGATACTAAGCATGAATGCGTGTAGACTGTATTATCTAAGAGTGTTGGTCTAAGCATATAACATGATTTTCAAATACTGATAATGGAATAACAGATAACTGTATGCTATGGTGGAGGAAACCTAAGACTGAACTGAGTTTTGAACTAAATGCTAAACAGAGACTATAACTGAGTTTTGATAACCACATGATGGAGGCTGACATAAATTGGGGATCTAAATAGACACTCACACTCTGCATTCTCTCAACTTCTCATCTCATGAAAAATTTTGACTTCCCTTCCCTCCATCAACTAAATATAATTTCTTGCTAACCATTTACTTGCACACTAACCTTATATTCAAGCCTATATTTATAACTAATGCCTCATGTAAAATAAGCATTTAACAATCTTTTCTTAACATGAAACTTTTACCCTCTCCCACATAAGCAAATGCTCATCATTGCATTAGTTCGTAGGCAGAGTTCACTAAAAGTCTAAAACATGAGGACCTGAAGTATGAATAGACACTATACCAAAGTTGACACTTGACTGAAGCCTGAGGAATATAGTATCAACATCATGGATTTATCAAGAGGTCTAAACTGAGGATATACATGACATAGTCTGAATTTAACTGATCATTTAGAGCGTAGCATGAGTCACGGGAACTGAGAATATTGTAAAGAATGACATGAGTACATGAGTCACGAGAGCATAACTTGAGTTTGGGGTTTCTATGCTCATGGGACATGATTCGTAGTACTGAGTGGACTGGAACTCCTTATACTAGGAACTGGAATTGTATATGATTTTCTATAATGTGAAAGAATATAAGCCATGATCATAGAGCTGACATGTAAGGTATGAGCAGATATCATGATAGTTGAAGTGTAAAACTTTGCATTGAGGTAAAGATGGGTTAGCCATCATCCCCTCCTACTACTTTTCTGTGCATACTGACATTGCTACTAAAATTTGAAAGTCTGACTTGGTTACTTGTACTACCATCTTTCCCTTAGCTTAAAGCCATTGTCCTAAGTCTATGAATAACTTAATAAACTCTAAGTTGAACTGAAATCACTTTACTCTAGAGCCTGAGATACAACAATACTGATAAATGCTAAACTCATTCTTCAGAACTACACATGATAATGGAAGGTCAATTGCTAATAATTTCTTTTGATACATAATTCTTATCTTTCTATTGCCCCAACAATCATCATATAGCAACCTCAACACTGATCATCTTAGAATTCTCAACTCTTTTTTCTACTAGTTCAATCTAGAGATTCAAACTTAGATCAACTGAAGCTGAGGTACTACCCCTTCATTCAAGGACTGGTTCATTTAGAAATTAAAAATGAACTATTTTGTTCTACAATCAACCGAGGCATAGCATGAATGGAGCCAATCCATGTCGAGAATAATGTCAAAATCTATCATCTCTAACTCTACTAAGTCTGCTGAAGTGGCTTTCTGCAATATCATAACCAGACAGTTTCTGTATACCCGCTAGGCTAGGATAGAATAACCTATTGGGGTAGTGATAATGCTCAAATTACGCCTCTCTTATGATAGAGTAAGTGGTCGTTGTCAAATATATAACCCAACTAGGTTGGGGTCGAATCCCACAGGGAATATGGTGCTAATTAAGTTGTATGCAGATTAGTTGACTTTAAATCATTTGTTTCCATAAAATAAATAGAGGGGATTTGATTCAGTTAACAAATTAATGGTCTTAGTTTTACAAGATGAAATATGTGTAGTAGTATTCAAATTTAGAGAAATAGCAAGCTAGGGTTATGTCCACCTTGTAGTTTTCAATACTTTCTAACTATGGACTTTACGAATTCATACATGATCGTGCTTACAGAGAAACGTATAGTATTTAATAACATAATCCTAGTGTTTCTCAACCATCAAGGACTAATTCACTTTAGTTCTCTCAAACCAAAAGCATTTACCAAAAACAATTCGAAATCTCCAAGTAGTTAATCCTGCTAAGGCATTCACATATGAAATAGGGATTGGAAAGCCTATTTTCTTGTCACTACTCTTTTTTCCGAACAACCTTTCTCTCGAACAAGTTGTGTTTTAAGGCACATTCTGTATGTTTGCAACCACGAGAATTCAAAATAAATAAAGAGAGTATGATGTAAACAAATCAATGCATAATGAATTCAAAACCCAAAGTAATAGATTGTATGCTACAAGGCTTCCATAACCCTAACTAATAAACTTAGCTACTCATGAATAAAACAAAAAGAATCATTAATATATTCATCATACCAAAAACTATAAGATGATCTTGGTGTGCGAATACTAAAAACAAGAAAGAAAAACATTTCTCTCTCTCTCCTCAAGCTAAGATGCCTTTCTCCTCTCTCAGAATAATACAGAATAATGAATTCTAAATAAAAATTCAGAAATTAAGTCTTTTAATAATCTCTCGTCTCATAATTTCCTTCTAAGTCCCTGAACTAATTATAAATGACAAATTAGTCTTGGACATAGTTTCTAGGCGCCACATTTGGTCCAGATTGCTACTCTCTCTTGTGTCATATGCCATCCGTATTCCATAGTCCCATTATGTCTTCATCTACCTTAGTAATACCTGAAATCATGTTAATCACATCGGTTAGTTCAATTACATAGAAGTAAAGTAACAACATAAGAAACTAGGCACTTTGTTCTCTAAACTTAGCTAAAATATGGATAAATTATTGTGCTTAGGTGTATAAATACATCCAAGATCAGGTAGAAACTAAGAATGCTTCTTTTAAGATTTCTGGTTTGACTTTAAAGTTGACTACTATGTAAGGAGTTATAAAAAATAAGGAAGCTCTTGGATGTAATAAGGCATAAACATGTAATGGAAGATTTACAACATACCAGTGACCATATCAGGAGGACTTTCCTGATCTTGTCTAGACTAAAGTACATAAATCCTATTTGGGCATTTTCCACTGGTGGCACTGGAAGCGGCACTCAGATGATTCAAGCGATCAGATTGAGCTAAAAGATGGTTAGACAGACCCCATTAGCACAAATCTCTTCCCCTCTGAGCCAATACTCTACACTTCTATATCCTATTTTCTAGCTTACCACATCTAAAACATATATCACTGCCAGCTCTACACACTCTTTTATAGTTCTTACCACATTCTCTGCAAAGCGGATGGGTATGACTACTGCTCACACTACCCTAGGTTTTGGAGCCTAGCGCCCCATCTCGACGTTCATTTCTAGACTTTAGTACTGGCGGCCTGACTGATAGTGAAACTGGGGATGAGAATCTCTGATGGAACTGGGAGATGTTACTACCCCCTTATCTTGGCTTAGAATTATTAGTTCTATCCCTCTTATTCTTCCTACACTCACCCCTCATTATGTTAAGTGCAAGTCAAAAGCCTTGATAGAATAACAGTCTGAAAATTGTTTTGAGCAACTACCAAATAAGCTAAGGTAGTTAAAGTAGCTCTAAATTTAGTGTGAGAGACATGCTCATTCAGGGGATCTTCCTAAATGGGTGGAGGAGCGGACTGGTTTTTATTACTTCTTCTATTAGCTTCTCTGGGAGGTATGTCCTGGAAGAATAAGGATGAGATGAATTAGACTAAGAGTTTAAATTGATCTCATGCTCACTCACACGACATACATACTGAATAAAGGGAAAATTTTCCTAAAACATCTCATAGCCTTCTATCCATAAGTGTGGCGCGCTATACACTCATGTATATGAGTCTATGCGATGCGGCTTTCAGACTTCCTAGGAAACTGTTTAACCTTAGGCTATGGTACTATTCTATCATGACTCAAGCTAGGGCCCTGGCTGCGATGTGCATCCCAAACCACAAAGGCCTGAGAGACCTCTATCTCTGCCCAACCCACTAGTGATATTGTCAGCTCAGGGCCCAAGACCTCATGACCTTAAAATACATCACTAGGGAGTAAGGATTTATTCTATCATGACTTGAGTTAGGGCCCTGGCCGTGATGGGAATCCCAAACCACGAAGTCCTGAGAGACCCCTGTATCTTCCCAAACCACTAGTGATATTATTCGATCTAGGCCCAGGCCCTCACAACTTTAAAAAGCATCACTAGGGAGTAAGGCTTCCTTTCTTATATACCCAGCATTTCTCCTATGTTTTACTGATATAGAACTCTTATCCTAAGTTGGGGTGTCACATATACCTCTCTTATGGACCCAACATCCCCGCTGAGGTTTATTCCATTGAATGGGATTCTCCTATATCTAGGACTGAGGTTTGCCCTTCCTTTCCAGGATTTTCCTACACTCAGTTTAGACTCTGTCCCATACCGATAGGGATGAAACATGAACATGGCTCTAATACCAAGTTGGTAATGCCCTAAGTCTGTACCCTAAATACTATATAGTGCTTACGACCCCAAAAGAACACAAGCTAACCCATAACTGATATCTTCTTTGAGCACTGAAATATAATACTATAATACAAAAAATAGTCTAAAATGCTATCAGGATAAAAATCTATAAGTGCTGATAAAGTGTATCAACTAAAATAACAATTTGTAAAATTGAACACTGTTTGAAAACTAGTCTAAAAAGCCTCTAATCAGAAACTGTCTGAAAGTGAAGTTGATTGGACAATCCCTCAACTAACTCCATCTACTAAAATATTGAATCTACTATTATAATTAAATAAAATAATATCCTTGATAGATGAGGACTCACTACTGAATCTGAAATTGCTAATTGAGTCTGAATCTGTCTATGCGCAGTTAGGAACCTGAGTGGTCGAACCTAAGATATGAGACATCATAGCTCAAATAAAGAGTATACATCAGTACATGGAATATACTGGTATGCTAGATGAGGTAAGGCTAAATACAAGGGTTCATATGCATGAACAATAACTGACTAAAATGATATAGAGTAACTGAACAAGAAAGTACATGGATAATCTGAAACTATTATAAATACTATGCATATATGTATTCTATAATTGAGCTTTTTTGAAGCTAGGTAATGAGTTCTGATACTGAGTAACTGATAATCTAAGTTACTAATACTGATTGACTATATCTGACAGTCCTGATTCTATATAACTGAACTGAGTTCTATTTTGAAGACTGAGACTGAAATTGTGGGAGGTAATCATTTAACTGACATGCCACATTTTTGAATAGATTTTGGGTCCAACCTATAATTCCAGTTGGAAGGGTGTCAGTACCATGCCACAGGTAAAGACACTGAAGAGTCACCTTCAACTGGCAGGTGCCCTAAACAAGAATGGTGGTACCCTGTAGTGGCAGGTAAAACACCTCATCAACCCTTGATATGTGAGAATATGCTAATATATTTAAGGCTTTTAACACTAAATAATTGCAAAGTCTTAAGAAAATTTTGGTTGTTTTTGATCATTTTATTGTGATATTACAGTTGTAGCAAGGATGGGAGGAAACATAAGAAAGATGAATAAAATAAGTAAAATCTAGTACAAGTGAGCTGATATGAGTCTGACGACATTTCTTGCAAGTCGTTAGAGATGTGGTAAGCTATCATAAAAAGGTGTTAGGAGGAACAGTGGAGAAGAGTTGCTGGATGAGAGTGATGACATTCTTAATATGTCGTCATAAGTGTCATAAGCCGTCAGAATATGTCGTCAGAGTGAGGCAGAACATGGTGAATTAAGCTGAAGGTCTGATGACATTTGCTACACGCCGTCACAAGTGTGATAAGTTGTCATAGTAAATCATCATAGTAAGAAAGAACAAGTCTAGATGGCATGACTTCTGACGACATATCTGAGACGCCGTCAGAAGCCTGACGACCAACACCAATTTGGAATCACCTAAATCCAAGCCCAACTGTGATTTCGTTATTTTATTTCCTTAATTAGGATTTAGAATAAATAGCATATTTTAGGGTTTTTAAAGTAGGAAGTTTTCATTATTTAGAACAAGAACTTTGGAGGGAGAAACACTTACATTGTTCTCTTTTGCCAATTATTTTTAGTTTCCTTCTTATCAACTATTCTTGGGTTTCTAAATTTGGATTTAATTGAAGAAATTATTTGTTGTTTTCCATATATACGTAAGTTTATCATTATCATCATAAATTTAACTTGTGATTTCCTTCATCAAATCATGAGCGACTAGTTTCATTAGTCGGGGTTATGAGATCAAGCATTAGGGTTTGGTATGATGCTAGGTGTTTACCAGATTCAAAGAGTAGTAGAACATCTTGAAATTCTATGGTTTTAATTGAAATCTAGTGGTTGCATACATCAGATTATGCCTTAGGTTTTATTTGATTCTAACGGAGAAATAGACTAGAGGACGGGAATTATCAATAGGGACTCGAAAGCTACCAACCTTCTGTTTAATGATTAGTGCCGTAATTGGATTAATCTACCTGAGATAACATCCCATTGGATATAGATAAATTATCTAAGTTCGAGAGAATTAGATAATAAATTTTCTGGTGAGGTCGAGAGATAAGTCAGATAGTATCATAGTCAGGGATATTTTGTTGTTCTATTCATTCTGAGGATCTCTAGCATTACCTGGTATCTGTAAATACCCAAAACCTTTGGTGATCATAACCCTGGTTTCCCATTTATATTAATAAAAAATCTAAAAATTCGGAAAGTGAAGATTGATACATTGTGAACTTTAAACCTCCAACTTTCAAAAACAATAAACTACCAATAAAGTATTGCGTAAACAAATTGACGTTCACACCCTATTTCCTGTGGGATTTGACCCCAACCTAGTTGGGTTTTATATTGATAAAAATTGCTTACACCCATTGAAGAGTGTAATTTGAGCGTTATCAAAAATGGCGCCATTGCCGGGGAATACGGTTATAGATTGAAAATTTTGTGTGCGAAAATTTGCTGATAGTTAAGTTTCCTTGATTATTTGTTGGTTTTGTTTATTGTAGGTACTGTGTTGTTTATGCCAAAAATGAGAAGTTCCGGTGCACCACTATTACCAATCAACCTGGAACCTCAACTAATTGGAAGAATGGTTGAACAACAGGAAGCAAAATGATTAGTTGCTTTAGCTAGGGCTCAGGTGAATGTGAAAAATTTGGTTCAACAAGAACATCACCAAAAACCTGATGAAGTGGACTTAGGTGATGAGGAATTTTTGAATCCTCAAAACCCAAGGAGTGCGGAGCAAGTTACTGTACCAGTGTAGCAAAACATCAATAGAAATCATCCAACTCGAGGTAGATATGGTCAAAATCCTATACACTATGAGGCTGATGATGATGATGAAGGAATGGATGGAGCTGGTGCAACGGGTGCTATCATCCCACCACCGTTGGCACCAGGTGCAAAGTTCAGCATAACAAGTACCATGATCCAACTCCTAAATCTGAATGGGTTATTTGGAGGCTTGCCTGTTCTAACATGCAGTTGGTGAACTTCATCACCATTTGGAAATCCTTTGACGATCCATGAGTGAGTCAGAATGCAATCAAATTGAGGTTGTTCCCATTGTCTCTGTCTGGAGAGGCAACAATGTGGTTGAATAAGTTAGAGCCTGATTCTATAACCAACTGGAGACAGTTGAAAGATGCATTCTTAGAATGGTTTTTTCCACCCTCCAGAAGGGTACAGTTGAGGGATGAGATTAGCAACTTCAGACAGCTTCCGACTGAAGTACTGCACGAGACTTCGAAAAGGTTTAAGAAGAAACTTGCACAATGTCTGAACCACAATATGACAGAATTGTATTTGATGGAGACCTTGTACAAAACTTTCAACTCTGTGACAAAGCCAATATTCGACAACGCTGCAGGTGGTTCGTTCATTGACCTCTCCTTCTGGATGCTTCTGACATGCTAAATAGAATGACCAAGCGATGTAGATCTTAGAACACTAGGGATTCTATAGTGTCTAGGCCTACGATGGCTGGTGGTATTACTGCAGAACAATGTAGAAGGGATGAAGAGCGAGATCAGGATATGGCCCACTTAAAGACGCAGATGGACTTGCTAGCTAAGCACTTGCTATCCGGCAAGACTGAAATGATTAAGGCTGTGGATGCTCAAGGTACCGTATCTGCAGGTGCTGATGCTGAGGCCAACTATATGAGTAATCAGGGGGGTTTTTGAGGCAATAGCCAAGGGAACCAAGGTCGAACTTTCTATGATAAGCCTGATTATAAAGATAGGGATCAGAGACATTGAAGAAATAATAATGACAAGAGTGGTTTGTGTGTTCCTCCTGGAAGTTGGGATGCCGCATCTACTAGTTTTGGCAAGATGTCCATGGAGGACATGATAACTAACTAGGGGATAACTAATATTAAAAGTGAGTTTTCTACCCTTAGTCAGTTAGTTAGCTCACACTCTGCTTCTATTAAGATGTTGGAGCAACAGATGAGCAAACTTTGGGCTACTCTGAACCAGAGAAAAGTGGGCACTTTACCTAGTGATATGGTTCAAAACTCGTGGACTGATGGATCTTGTTTGGTGATTACCACTCAGAGTGGTAAGATGTTATCTGGCCCTTTTATGGGAAAAGCCGTGGAGAAGGAGTAAAGTGTTAATGAATTAGAAGGAAGAAATCCAATGGAGTCTGAGAAGGTGGATGGCTTTGTTGACATATTAGAGAAAGAAAATGACAAGAAAGAGGAAGTGGTATGGAAACAAATGCCAAAACCACCACCTCCATTTCCACAGAGGTTAAAGAAGAGAGAAAATAATGAAAAATTTAGCAAGTTTATGGCAGTAATGAAACAACTGACAGTAATGGAGACATTGATGGAGGAACTTGAGCAAATGTCGAGCTATGCTAAATGTATGAAGGATCTGCTGACGAAGAATAAGAAAGTAAGCTGTGAGATGGTGGACAATCTCCACCATTGTAGTGATGTTTCATCACAGTCCTTAGTACAAAAAAAGCCTGGTGCTTTCACTATTCCGTACACAGTAGGACCCGTGAAATTTGAGTAAGCTTTGTGTGACCTTGGCACAAGTATTAATTTGATGCCGCTGGCCATCTATAAGAGGCTTTATGTAGGGGCACCTAATCCTACAAACATGCGACTCGTGATGGCAGATCGGTCAATCAAAAAACCTGTGGGTATTTTATATAACGTGCTGGTGAAAGTGGCTGACTTTATTCTCCCTGCAGATTTTATGGTTCTAGACTGGGATGTTTATTTTAAGGTGCCTATTATTCTGGGAAGACCATTATTGGCCACAGGGAGAGTGCTAGTTAATTTGGAGCTCAATAAGCTCAAGTTTCGAGTTGGTAAAAATGAAGCAAAGTTTAAGCTACTCTTATCCATTGTGAATTAAGAAGAGATGAGTGTATTTGCAGTCATGGATGTATTCTATGTGGATGACAAAAGGTATTGGTATGATGGCTTGGTGAATTCTGAGTAGCCAAGATAACTGAGTCTTACCGCTACACTAAATCAGGCGCTAGTGGGAGGCAACCCAAAATTTTATTTTCATTCATTTTTAGGTTAGCTTTTATTCTTATAGTTAGGTTTTTAATACTTGGAAGGTGAAATCAAGATTATCTGCTAAAAAGGACCCTGACGACCTTTATGGTAAGACGTCACACATGTGATGGCTTACCAGAAAATGATGTCAGAGAGGTCTAGTATGAAGAAGTGTCTGCCAAACCCTAACGATATTGCCTCATGAGTTACTACAACTCTGACGACATTTTTCTATGTCGTCTGGTATTACGGGCTAAGAAGTAAAGTTGGATCCGACCCGGCCCAGACTTAAACTCTTCACCTTCCCGGTAGTTTATTTAGTTTCCATGTTTATTTATTTCCTTCCTTAGCTAGAATACATAATATCTTCCTTCCTTCTGCAACTTGATCACAACTAAGCAAGAAAACCTTTCCCTTGATAGATTGGATTGAAAGCAAAGTGACCAACTTTCTTCTTTTATCCACATTCCCTCACCTCAAGCTCACACTTTATACGAACTAAGCTCCATTGTTAAGGAAGTGTGCAAGTCGACAATCAGGAATAAAAATGTCACCTAAGAGAAAGAGTCCTAACACTCCAAAGAAAATGGCGAAGCCAAAAGTGGTTAGGAAGCTTATTAATGGGGACTCTGACTATGAAGATGAAGAACCACTTCTCAGGTGGAAGAGAAAGAAACCAACCCCAAAGGCATCTCCTCCACTTAAACCCATTTAGGTAGAGGATAGTGATGATACTGAAACTACTACCCCACCTGAGAGTGAGTCCTCTGAGCAAGAGGGTTCTAAGGAAACTGAGTCCGAACAGCCTGAGTCTGAGAAGGCTGAATCTGAAGAGTAGGGGTCTGAGGAGACAGAATTGGGACCACCATTCTCAAAAAAGAAAAGTGATGATGATTCTCCAATTCAGAGAGCTGTAGGGAGATACAAAAACCTGGAGGTTAAAGATAATGTCAGATGGCTTATTCTGGGAGTTGAGAAGGTATATCTTGATGGACTGCATAGAACTAAGTGGAGACCTATTTGGAGAGCTATCTTTGAAGAAAAAAATCATTACCAAAGGGTTGATCAACTACCCGGAGGTGATGAAAAAGTTCCAAGATTATGGCTTTGAGTGGACTACCAGAACAGGAGATTTCTACAGTCTAGAAGTAGTACAGGAGTTTTATGCAAACTACAAAGTGGACCTGGAAAATAGATGCAAGAAAGGTGTGAGAATATTGAAAATTCCATTACTAGAGAAAATTGTAGTGAGGGGAGTGATGGTGAGTATCTCGGACATAACAATCAACCAGTTTCTTCATGGGCCAAACTTTAATGTTCAGGATACTTCACTCACATTCTGTGCCCGTTTGAAAGATAAGGCAAATTAGCATAGATGGTTGGCTACTCACATAGTGGAGGGAGAGCCTATTTGGTTGACCAACCCGAATGAAAGGATCTACAAAGATTCTCTGACACTTGAGGCAACGATTTGGTAGGGTGTAGTGTGCACGCACTTGATCCCTACAGAAAATGATAATTTACTAGGAGATGACAGGGTTGTACTTGTTGCTAGTCTAGTAACTAGGATGTCCCTAGATTTTGGTGAAATTATTGCTGAGGAGATAAAGATTCGGGTGTCTAGGCCTGACAATGCATATCCATTCCCATGTTTGATCACTAAACTATGTGGAGCAGCAAATGTGTTTGAGATCGTAGGTGTGGATGAGGATGTCGCTGCTAGAAAGACTCACAACTTGATCAGAAGTGTGGAAAATCTACCTTCATTGAGGCTTGAGAGGGAAGCAAAGGTAGAAGTTGAGCGTCCTATTCTAGATTCTAGTTTAGTGCCTACTGTGGAGGCACAAGCTCCTAAGGCAGCAGCAGTACCACCACCAGCTTTAGCATAGGCAGGTTCAGTGCCTGCAACTGAGTCAGCTCCATCAACTTCTGCAGAACCAGTATAACTTGCTTTCAACTTTCCAAACTTTAAAAAAATTGCTATACAAACTCAATGGTGCAAGGCTCAACTAATGCAATTTCCCAAGTAGTTTGCAACTGCAATAGATAAGAGAATCAGGGCTGCACTTGAGTATGAGTCCTTGCTTGCTAGGTTTTCTGACTTGGAGAATTGGTTTGATGTGTAAAAAAGAGAAATATCGAGTACAGAGCTTAAACATTTCAGATCTAAGTTTAAGCAAATAAAGATAGAGTTAGGAGTGATTAGACTGCTCTAGTGCATTACAGTAACAGAAGATGTGGCTGAGGAGCGCAAAGGTGAATTAGAGTTGCTTTATCTTATTGGGGAGCCTAAGCAGAAGAAGAAAAACAAAGAAAAGAAATATGAAAAGAGAAAGGGAAAGAGAAAGAGATAAGGAGATGATGAGAATAAGGGCCAAGCCAAGAAAAAGGCAAAAAAGAAGAAGAAGGCTCACAAAACAGGAGTAGAAAAGATGACGCAAGCAACTGATGAGGTAGCAGCCACTAACAAAGCAAACCTAAAGTGGCCAATACAAGCGTCCCTAGAGGATCACTTAAGAAGAGAGAAGGCACTCTGAACTAGAGCCGTAGGAGCCTCATCCAGTGCACCTCCTTCAGATGCAGTGGTAGCTAAGCTAGCGCAGCAGCAGGCTCTAAATATAAGTGTCCCAACTGGAGATACTGATGTGGGGGTAAAACCCCTTGATCCTACTCAACTAGAATTTTGATGTCTCAACCTACTCTAACTACGTAGTTCTAGACTGCAAGGACTACTTCTAAGGATCACAACCTCTAATGACAGGTGAGTCCACATCCTTGGGTTCACTCGATGCTGAATCCTCCTCCACACTGAATAGACACTGAATTGATTATATTGAACTGGACTGGACTGATACTGAGTTTACTGAGTTTTCTTGAGTTCTCTAACTGACTGAGTTCTATTAAGTTCTGTAACTGACAGAGAGTACTACTGATCATGACATGACTGATACTATTCTATAACTGACACTAGCTCTAGGCAAACAACTAAATTGTCAAGTATTAGCATGAAAAGTAAAGAATCACATGATCTTGAAAAGTATAACAATGTACAAATGTTCATATTTCATCTATAGAGACATTTTGTCAAACACTTGTAGGGCATAAGCTTATACATTTACTAACATATCATGATTTCATCACTTTATACACATGGACATTCTATCAAAACACTTGGGGAGCACAACTTCATGCACACAATCATGGTTAACATATAATAATGGCAATTACAATGCCTAAACTTGCAACTTCATGGGTTTAACATGCAATTCATATAATTCCCTTAAATACTATCCTATTTTCAAGAATCTTATCATAATCATGGATTGAAAATACCAAATTAACACCATAGACACATTAATCACTTTGTAAATTCAAGGGTTTATTAAGATAATCACATATTCATCACACGTGCTATTCAATTTCATGTGACTTATGCTTAAATCATGGATTGAAACCCAACAAACATCATGAACATGCATTCAATTTAATTCAAACATAGAAGTTCATAATTCAACAATCTTATAGTTTGAAAATAGATTCGTGGACTCTATAAAGTGACCCATAGATAAACACCTAACATACTTGAGAGGATTAATACTTGGAGGTTTTTGGAGGAATTCTTGAGTTTTGACCTTGGTTCTTGAAGCTAAGGTTTTGTATATTGCGAGAGAATATTTTAAGTTTTGCAACAAAGTGAGGATAATAATATAATGGGTTATTTAGGGCATAAATTTCATATTTAAGACTGATCTGGGTTATGGAAAAAGACCCTATTTCCCCTGGAATATTTTAAATTTTCATCACTAAAAAACTCGATTTGGGGCCCTAGTGCGATCGGTGCTATCGCACCGTGTCACTAGATACTAGATAATTAGGACCTGGATGTTTGGCGCGACACGGTACAATCGCGTTGCTTCACTTCTTAGGAATCTGCCTTTGGCGCGATGCACCAAAATTATGGAGTGATACTGGATTTTGACAATTGGGAAATTAGCAGGTGTTGCAATATGGTGGTATCATGTTGGATCACTGGAAAATGACACTTGCCATTTAGATGGCCTCTGCAATGCGCTGAAGTACCAGGTTGTACACTGTCTTACTAAAAATGTTATAACTCTTCACCCGGGTATTAGATTTGGGTTAATTTTATATAGTTGGAAAGATAGTTCAATTTCCTACACAATGGCGGGATATAAACTGAGAAATACTTATATAAACTGAAAAATATTTAGTATTTCAAAAATTGTATATTAGATAACTCATGGATTGAGAGTTAATTTAGGCTAGGGAAATACAGGGTATTACACATGGAGAACTTGAGATACCCGTCATGACTAGGCCTTGGTTTGGGTTATAAAATTTTTTTTTCTTAATGTAATGGGCTGCAGGAAAAGATCTTAAATGAAGCTCATATGTCCAGTCACATATGACTTGTACCCCAAAAGTCTGCACCCCAAAAGTTACACAGTGCTTACGCCCCCGAAGGACCACAAGCTAGCCCATGACTTGTACCTGCTATGAGCACTGAATAATAATACTGAAATAATGTGGAAGTTAGGGTTAAATTCCATAAGGTTTATAATATGAATACTGATAAATATAGTAACTAATAATATCTTCTGAAATTGAATACTGTTTGAACTAGTCTAGTCTGAAAAGCCTCTACTGAATTGTTTAGATGCAAAGTTGATGGGACAAGCCCCAACTAACTCCTACTAATAAAATATTGGGTTTACTATAATACTTAAATAAATATTATCCTCGATGGATGAGGAATCATTACTGAATTTGCTGCTGCTAACTGAATCTAGCTAAGCATAGTGAGGAACTTGAGCATCCAAACCTATGATATAAGACATTATAACGCAAGAGAAAGAGTATGCATCAGTACTCTAAATGTACTAGTATGCTAAGTGAGGTAGGTTGATATACATGGGTTCGTATGCATGGACAATAACTATCTGAATGATAAGTATATAACTAAATGAGAGTACACAAATAACCTAAACTACTGAAAATACTGAGTATGCAAGACTGCGCATATCTATATACTATAACTAAGATCATACTGGATCTAAATTTTAGTTCTTATAACTATGTGACTGATATCTGAGTTTACTGATAGCCATATTACTATAAACTGGGTGATTGTTTCTGACAGTCCTGATTTTGTAGAACTGAATAGAGTTCTATGTTGAGTCTGAAACTAAAAAACTGTGGGAGTGTTCATCTAACTGATATACCCTAATTATAACTGAGTTGGGGTCCAATGTATTGCCCTCAACTAGAAGGAGAACACTTTATCAACCCTTAACTGGCAGGTTGATAGATTTAACCTATGCTAACTACGTAGTTCTGGAACTAAGGGACTGTTACTAAAGGACACTCCCTCAATTGGCAGGTGAGCCTCCATCCCTAGGATCGCTTGGTGCTGAATCCTACTCCTAACTAAATAGATACTGAACTGATCATTACACTATACTAGGTTTGACTGAACTGTTACTGATCTTGTTGACTAACTGAACTAGATTGAGTTCACTGAGTTTTGTAAGTGACTGATTACTTTTGTTCGTGATGTTACTGAGACTATTCTATAGCTACTGTAATTCTAGGTAAATGTCTAGATTTTTGGATATTGAATACCCTCAGGACTCGATAGCATCATTAGTAAAACATGGCATAATCTTGAAAGCACTACATTAATTACTTATTCACCATGCACTCATTTAGACATTTTGTCAATCATCTGAGAGGCATGAACTTGTACATGAATGGGACAACATAATAACATTTTATCAAACACTTGGGGAGCATAATTAGTGCACATAGAAACCATTAATATATAAATATCATGGCTACAATTTTCAAATTTCAAATTCAAGGGTTTAACATGAGAATCACATAATTCTACATATATGCTAATTAATTCACTGGAAACTTGTAATGAATCTTGATTTGAAAAGCAAACATCCATACATACATGAACACATTCCAATTTAAACATATAAATCATGAAATCAATAAACTTTTAGTTTAAAAAGGGATCTTGAACTCCAAGGGTGGAAATAAGCTCAAGGATAAACACCTAACATACCTTGGTAATTAAATTCGTGAAAATTGTTGGTGTGTTCTTAACGCCTGGACTTGAAATTGAATGACCTAGGGTTTTGTTCTTTAGAGGATTTGAGAATAAAAAATGAATTTTTCCCTGTTGGAGCTTAATCTCATATTTTAGCTGAATTGGGTAAGGGAAAAGAGAACCTAAATGCCCTTGGAAAGTCAGATTTTTAAATAAGAAAAACTGCCAGTGACACGATACCCGATGTGCCGCATCAATGGGATCGATGCGATAGCCAATATGACACGTCAAAATTATGTTGGCTCACTAGAATTTGCACTGAATACTAGGGATAATACTTGTCAACATGATGGGTGACTCGACGTATCAAAATCGTGCCGACTTACTATTTTTGACAATCAAACAAGCTTCTAATGATGTCCAAAAAATTTAAAACTCACCTGAGGTGACCTATTGACATCCCTGATCATGAATCGACTTAAAAATCAATATTATAATGTTGTAAAGATCAAAAATAAGATTGTCAAATTATGAAGGATAAAAATATCTAAGCATAACACTTAGTTTAAATTTCTAAGTCTGGGAAACTTAGTTTAAATTTCTAAGTCTGGGAACCCCTTTTCATGCTATATATGACTAAATTAGACTATGACTTTTATGGGATATTACACATATAGTTCATTCGGGTTTAAAAAGGATGTATCACAACATGAAAGAGATCTATTGACGGAATAATATAATGAGATATGGAAAATTTTATTGCCAGGTGTATGGTCTACCAACAAGTCAAGGTTAAGCATTTGTGGCAAGGTGGTACTTCTCAAGAGATAGTGTTACCTATATGGAAATGGGAGATAATTAACATGGACTTTGTTATCGGCCTTCTACGGTCTTATAATTAGTTGATTCTATTTGGGTCATTGAATATAAAATGACAAAGTCTGGTCACTTCTTAGCTGTAAGGACTAACTACTCAAGAGAGGTTATCCCAAGTTGTTTATTTAGGAGATAGTTAAGTTGCATGGGACCCCAATGTCTATCATATCTGACTAAGGTATGCAGTTTTCTTCTCACTCTGGAATTCTTTTCAGTAAGAGTTGGGTACTCAGGTGAGTCTTATAACCGCTATCCACCCTTAGATGGATTGACAAGTGGAGCATACCATTTAGAGTTTAAAGGATATGCTAAGGGATTAGTCTGATTGATTTCTAAGGTATCAGGGTTGATCATTTTCCACTAATTAAGTTTGCTTATATCCATAGTTATCTTTCTAACATCCATTAGGACCTTTTTAAGGCCCTTTATAGTAGAAGGTGCAGGTCTCCAATTAGGTGGTTTGAGGTGGGTGAGACTAGGTTTTTTTGTCTTACCTTGGTTCACCAAGCGATTGAGAAGGTGAAGGTGATTTGAGAAAATCTTAAGACTACCTAGAGTCTCCAAAAGTCTTATGCGGATGTGAGATAGATGGAGTTGGATTTTGAAGTTTATGAGTGGGTGTTCTTGAAGGTTTATCCTCTTAAAAGGAAAGCTTAGTCCCATTAATTCATCCATACTAGATTATATGAAGTATTGGGAATGGTTCTTATGAGTCAGAATTATTTGCGATCTTGGCTTTGGTTCATTCCACATTCCATGTATGCATGCTCAAAAAGTGTGTGGGTGTTCCTTCCTTAGTGGTGCCAGTTGAGGATATTAGAGTTAAAGATTCATTTTCCTATGAGAAATCCCAATTAAAATCTTAGATAGACAAGTTTGGAAATTAAGAATTAAGGAAATAGCTTAGGTGAAGGTTCCTTGGAGGAACCAAAAGATAGAAGAGGCTAAGTGGCAATCGTAAAAAGATATGAAAGAAAAAAAACTATTCTTATTTCGTATATTGGGCATATATGCTTAAGGTATGGACCTTACTTTTCTCTTTCTACGTTTTGAATTTATTTTTGAGCCCCTCCTTATTGTTTTCCTTGTATCGTATATAGGGTGCCCTAGTCTCTTATTAAGGGAAGACTGATCCTAAGGGGGGATAATGTAACACCCCAAGTACTATGGGTTCTAAAATGAGTTAAAGTGAGCTTATGTGACCCCTATCTTAAGCATAAAACACTTCGGGTAAAATTTGGGTGCATTGGGTGGAGGTTTGGAACTTAAAAATGGACCATGCAATACGAGGCACCATTTTACATTGGACCCGCTCCATAAGGGACCCCGTAAGGAGTCACTACCTCACTCTTGTGCAAGACGTTACACTGGAGAGGAACAGTCACGTGTTGGGTCTTTTCACCGAGGTCCGCACTGTAACCCCCTGCTTTCGTTGATAGGACTTTGTTTTAAGGTCTTGTAAGGTAATTTTGGTCCCTTTACATCCTATAACCCATCCTACCCTCACTTAACCTGTTTCTATGCCTTAAAATTTTTATATACTCCTAAGTAAGGTCATTCTTTATTCCAAAGCTAAGGTTGAAAAGCAGTGAGGTTAAGGTTTAAGAATAGAGCTTTTCCGTTGTTGGCCACCACCCTGCTCAGAAAACCTAAACTTCTTGCTCTGCCTTTCCCCAATCTCCACATGTTTATTCTTCTCTATCTACACCTACTGCATGTACACAACTAGCCTAAAAATGTCCATATCCTTGTTCAGTAAGGTTGCCTTACTCTTAAAATCATGTCTCAGGTCAACCCAGAAGCGAACTTCCTCTTCTTAGCACTCATGCTAGAAACTAACTCCGCAGCATACCGAGATAATTGGTGAAACTTTAAGGTATACTCCTTAACTGACATCTTACCTAGCTTTAGGTTAACAAACTCTTCTACCTTTGCTTCCCTTAACTCCTGGAGAAAGAAGTGGTCTAGATAAGCACTAGAGAAATCATCCCATAGGGCTGACTCAGCATTGTCACCCCTAGTCTATTCTCATTCCTCATACCATTGGTATCCAATATCTTTCAGTTGTAGGTAGAAAATTCCACACCCTCCACGTTAGTAGCATGCATAACACAGAATATCTTTTCCATTTAATCCATAAAAGCTTGAGGATCCTCCTTAACCTTAACACCCATGAACATATAAGGGTTCAACCTCATAAATTGGCCAACGCATGTGGACTCAGAAGATGGAGTAACAAAAGTACCACGTTCATCCTAGGAATCTACCAACTTCTCAAACAGAAGAATAGACTAACAAAACTCGACATTTTTCACATCACCCTAAGGAGATCGAGAGAGACCAAAGGGAACTGATGAAAATTCAGAAGAGTATCAGGGACCAAACCCCTAAACCAAATTTGGACCCCATAACTAGATTAGGTCAGATCGACATTGTCCTCAAATAGGATAGGGAATTTTCGTGAGCTTCAGATTATCGAGGAGGCATCTAAAAAGTGAACAAATAGGAATTAGAGAAGATTTTAAGACCTTAGACTCTACATCTTAAAAACAGAACACAAGAAAGAGTAACATTCCTTAATGCCTTATAGCCTCTCCCTTTTGAGTTTGTCATGGTACACACCCTTAAAAATACAACACAAGAAAGAGTTTGTCATGCTACACACCCAGTTGACCATGAACTTAGTAGCTCTGATACCAATTAGACATGACCTGAACAAAGGACTAGTCGTGTCGGGTATATCAAGTCTGACTGAGACCAGATACGACCCCCAATACCCAACCATAATCACCTTGTACCTTATGTCAGATGAATTCCAAACATATAGAAAGATAAAGCAAAATAATTGAAATACATGTAATAAATTCCATAACCATATCCAACAAAATATCCTACAAAATGTCCAACCAGCATCATACCCAATGCCAATACCAATAACATGGCTGACACTAATACCAACAACGCCCATCCCAATAGTAGTCCCACAAAGACTAACCAAAAACAAAGAACATCCGGTAAGGACATGCCCCAGACCATAGCTAAAACTAAAGTTCAAGAAATAAATATAATGTATGGTAGTCCATGGCATGATATGGAGTCTTTCTGTGTATGGAATCTCACCACTATAGTCTAACACAAAGTTTTCCTTGAATGCAAGTCACTAAACCGGAGGAGTCAGAAGGTCGGTTCCTGCATCATGTGGGGATACAGTACCCAAAAATGGTTAGCGGAATGAATGCTAGCATGTAATCAAAGATAAAGATAAAATAATGGCATCATTCAATATATATATATATATTTATAAATTGACTCTTGAGAATTAGCAAAAAAAATCATTAAAATTTTTGACTAAATTATTTAGTAGGAATATGATATCATGTGTTCAAACACTCTATTAAAAAAGAATAGGATGTAATAAGATTATAATACGTATATTCTCGATAGCATGCCATGCAGTTAAACTAAAACTTAGTCAAATAGCCATTTACAATCACAAATATGCATATATATCATGCCCGTAAAGAAAATCGGATTTAGCATGCATTTTAAATCTTTCTACATAGGTTGTGTAGCTTTACCGTCCTAAAACCACCCACGGACTATATGGTCTTAGCTCCCACTGCAGAAAGGTTCCCCGTTGCGTGTTAGCCATGGAAATCAAAAAATAAAACCTGAGATGACTATTACATCCCCCAAAATATAAGTGTGACACTATGCACACGGTCACCATGACCAAACCTCACATCGGCAGAGTTTCTAGTATTGGTCCTTCAGGGACCTCCACCTTCCATGGCTTTGATAACAGAACACCCTTTAAGCCCATACTAAAATCATTTACACATTCCAACCATTTACTAAGGAGTTTTTTATTTAGGCATTAACCATTGGTATCGTTATACAAAAGATAGAACTTAAAAGTTTATCCATTTATGCCATACCAAAACCATTAAACAAAGTTGACTCCAAAGTTTCCAATTAAGCTAAAACCATGGACATTAAGGCTTTTCCAAACCATTTAAAACCAACCAAACAAATTTAAGTTCCATTACCTTTATGCAATGCAAAGATATCAAGAATAGTTAAATAATGTGACAAAATCATTCTTATTGGCATTTTAACAAACATGCTGAGGGCATATAATTTCCAAAAAAAAAACAAGTCTCAATTGACTAGTCCCATTCATCCACATGTTTAAACCATAATTATAACATGAAAAACAATAAGTAAAACTTGGGAAAATATTATCTAACCATAAACAACCAAAACCCCCAACATCTATTTCAAATCCAAAACAATACCATAATAATACCATAAAAACCATTCATTAAAACATGCTTTTGGTTGAACTAACAATGAGAGAGGAGTAACATGACTTATACACCAAGGAAGGTGGAGGTTAACCACCCTTTAGATCCTTAATTAATTGTATTAAAGAAACCCTAGCCTTTTTCTGCACTAAGAGCTTGAGAGAGATTTTAAGAGATTTTTAAGAGTGTTTGATTTTGAATAATTGGTTATGAAGTCCTAAAATATGATTTATGTCATGGGTTTAAAAGGATTTATGAGGGAAAATATCCAGAATACCTCCAATTTAAAACTGTAAAATCACCACAGGTGGGTACGAATTGACCCCCAAACACATCCCCATAGCATATGACTAGTATTATCCAGTCGTAACTAGAACAAAAGTTTGGACACCCATATACTTTACACCATATGACTCCTTTTTCCCAACTCGTGACCAGACTATACAACTTGTATGGTCCATTCGTACCCAAGATAGAAACCAAAAGGATTGATACTGGACAACGTATGACTCCACTATACCACTGGTGCTCTATCCTTATGACTCTTAGTAAGACACTTATACTCAGATCCAAGTCAAGTCACTAAGCTTCAGATTAAGTAAAGGATCAACCCAATGAACCTTCACCAAACCATACGACTTGTACCCACCCAATCATAACCACAATAGAAAACTAACCATCACTCACTAGACACCTTATGAGTTGAGTCACATCATTAGTACCAACACTATATGATTCATATGGTGAGTCATTACAAGGACAATTAGCTCAAAGTTTAGGAAGTTTCCAAGGGCCAAAACCCAAGGTGTTTCACTAAGCGTTTGGTCCTGACTTAGTTCCCCAAACCATAAAAAAGGTGAAAGTAATTATAAAAATAATTAAGACTGCTCATTATCACCAAAAGTTTTATGTGGATATGAGGTAGAGGGAGTTAGAGTTTGAGGTTAGTGATTGGGTGTTTATGAAGGTTTCTTCTAAGAAAGTGTTATAAGGTTTAGAAAGAAGGGTAAGCTCGATCCTTGTTACATTAGTCCATATCAGGGTTTATGTGACACCCTAGGTTCTTGTACATTAGACCCTCCAAGAACTAAGTAATTAAATTAGTTAAGATTCTAAAGGGATATTAATACTACCATTGATCACGACCCTGATCATGACTCATTGCCAGTCGTGATCATCACTTATAATCATAAAAATAAGTTTGCCTAGGTTTTGGCCTTGTGGAAATAAGTTTAGGGTACAACCCGTTATGTGATGTAATAAGTCATTGGAAGGGACTCGTCAAAAAATAAGGTCGCCATGTTCTGCCTTGATTACGAGTCCTTGTCATAACTCATGGTGATGGATAACGGGTTGTGATGAGTGACTCATGCTCATAAAAATAAGCTACCAGAATTTTGATCCCTAGGTAGTGAGTCCAGGCAATGACTTGTGATCAGTTATCACAAGTCATTAACAAAACCATGATGATTGGCACTTATTTTTTCTTCACATTTTAATTTGGGAATTTTTGGTCTTTTCCTTCCTCTGCACTATTCCCCATGACTTAAAAACATTGAAAGGTCCCTTTTTTCATAAGTTATCAATATCAGCCACTATTCTCTCCTCTTTAACTCACAAGGCAAGAAAACTGGGGTTTTTACAAGGGATTCAATACCTAGGCTTCAAACTTTAGATTTTCTTCCATTTCTTTGGTATTTTAGGCATGTAGCTCATGCTTAACCTAAATTTTATATAATGGCAAATATTAATCATTGTTCATATTATTTTAATGATTGGGTTTGAAATTGGGTTGAGGGATTTTAATGGTTATTACTCAAATTATATATCCCATGGTTTAAATATGTTGTTAACAATTTAATTAATGGTTTTTGGGGATGAACAGGTACATGGTTATAATAATTGAAATGGGGGACATGGGTTTTCCTAAATTGATAGATTTTTTGTTTGATATTGGCATCAACCTCACCCACCTTTATAACTTTGGTTTAAATATAGAATTTGCATGATTTAACTTACTTTTGGAACCTTGCATTGTATTAAAGTAAAATGAATATTAAAATGATTTTGGAAAGCCTTAGTGGCAATGGTTTGGACTTTAAATGTGACTTGATAGTCGAATGGTTAATTGGATTTATATGGAAAACTTATATGAGCCTGCAAGAATAATTGGTATGATGTTACCATGTCTGTAAATGCCTTAATGTATAACTCCTGATTTAATGGGTGGGTTTATGTGTAAATTGGTTTTAATTTAGGCTGAAAAGTGGTTGTGTGGCTCACAGTGAAAGTAAAGTCCCGGGGGGACTAACACTGGAAACCATATTTGCCAGCATAAGGGTCATAATGATAGTGTTCTTAGTTCACACATTATATTTTTTGGGATGGATAGAGCCTAGTATCTTTAGCACTTACTTCAAATTCCCCTATTTGTGCGGCTAACACACATAGGCCCTTTTAACAAGGGGAGCTAAACCTATATAGCCTATGGGTTCCCTTAGGATAGAGAGAGTTGCATATTCTAGTTTAATATTTTAAAACTATCATGTTCATGGCTCTTTTCCTATCCTGACATTCTATATGTGTATATAAAAATGTTTGCATATGGTTTTGACTAATTTTTGACATGGCATTATTTTATCACTTTTCCTAAGTTACATACCAGTAGTTATCCTATAAATTGTCTGTAGATGTTTCATTATTTCATGATGTAGGGTCCTAGGGTTTTTCTATTGCTCCTGTGCAATGTTAGGTGATTCGATTCATCAATTGGTCTGCTTCAAATAGTAAGTTTTCATCTTCTAAAAGGCCGGTCATTTCTTTGAATCCATTATTTTCTTAATATTCCATTTTGGATTCTTTTGGTCATGGCCGAGGGCATATCCCGACCTAATTGATCTTCTGGTTGTTAGAGATTTTTGTGGACACGTGTGGGTTATTTGTTGTTTTTACTCTTAATTTTCATTTGATTTATCTATACATCTTATGATTATGCTTGGTTGACTTCCATTATATTCATTTATTGTGTTCTGAATGTTAGGCTAAGCGGGTACTCTCCATCTTATGGAGAGCTTGAGATAGCCATTAGAGCTCAGCCTTGGTTTGAGTTATGACATTGTGTGTTCCTGATGTAGTGGGATGCCAAAAAAGATCTTGATTAAAGCTCATATGTCCAAACATACAATTCATTCAAGTTAGACAAATATGTATCATGACTTAAAAGAGATCTACTGCTGGAATAATATAAAACAAAATATGGAAAATTTTGTTGCCAAGTGTCTGGTTTACCAGCAAGTCAAGGATGAGCATTTGAGGCCAGGTGGTACTTCTCAAGATATAACATTGCCTATGGGGAAATGTGAAACAATTAAGATGGATTTTGTTACCGACCTTCCGCGGTCTCAGAATTAGTTGATTCTATTTGGGTCATTATAGATAAAATGAATAAGTCTGCTTACATCTTAATTGTGATGACTAACTACTCAAGAGAGGATTATGCCAAGTTGATTATTTAGAAGATAGTTCAGTTGTATGGGACCCCAATGTCTATTATTTCTGATCGAGGTATACAATTTTCTTCTCACTCTAGTATTCTTTTCAGAAAGAGTTGGGTGCTCAGGTGAGCCTTAGTACTGTTATCTACCCTCAAATGAATAGGTAAGAGGAGCATGCCATTCAGACTTTAGAGGATATTCTAAGGGCATAGTGTGATTGATTTCAAGGTAGCTGGGTAGATTATTTGCCGCTAATCGAGTTCGCTTATAACAATAGTTATCATTCCAATATCCATATGGCCCCTTTTAAGGCCCTTTATATTAAATGGTGTAGGTCTCCGATTGGGTGGTTTGAGGTGGGTAAAACTAGGTTGTTTGGGCCTTACTCAGTTCACCAAGCAATGGAGAAGGTGAAGATGATATGAGAAAGACCTAAGACTGCCTAGAGTCTCTAAAAGTCTTATGCGGATGTCAGGCAAATGGAGTTAGAGTTTGAAGTTGAGGACTGGGTGTTCTTGAAGGTTTCTCCGATTAAAAGAAAAGCTTAGTCTTATTATATTATTTCGTACTAGATTTTATGAAGGATTAGGAATGTTGCTAATAAGTTGGAATTACTGGAGAGCTTAGCTTTGGTTTATTTTGTATTCCATGTATCCATGCTCAAAAAGTCTGTAGGTGATCCTTCCTTAGTGGTGATGCTTGAAGATATTGGCTTTAAAGATTCATTGCCCTGTGAGAAAAGCCTAATTGAAATCTTGGATATACAAGGTTGGAAATTAAGAACTAAGGAAATTGCTTTAGTGAAGGTTGCTTGGAGAAATAA
The DNA here is from genome assembly GCF_002878395.1 of Capsicum annuum. Lineage (NCBI taxonomy): Eukaryota > Viridiplantae > Streptophyta > Magnoliopsida > Solanales > Solanaceae > Capsicum > Capsicum annuum. The sequence continues at coordinate 247,505 of NW_025858651.1, forward strand.
AAAGATAAAAGAGGCTATGTGGTAATCGAAATAAGATACAAAAGAAAAATACCTATTCATGTTTCATATACTGGGAAAATATGTGTAAGGTATGGACCTTACATTTCTCTTGTAATGTTTCGAGTTTATTTTTGTGTCCCTCTTTATTCTTTCCATGTATCGTGTATAACGTATCCTAGTCTCCCATTAGGGGACAACTAATCCTGAGGGGGAATAATGTAACACCCCTAGTGCTATGGGGTCTAAAATGAGGTAAATTAAGCTTATGTGACCCCTATCTTAAGCGTAAAATACTTCGGGTATAGTTTAGGTGTATTGGGGGGAGGTTTGGGACTTAAAAATGGATCATACAATACGAGGCACCATTTTGCATTAGCCCCGCTCTATAAGGGATCCCGTAAGGAGTTACTGCCTCGCCCTCGTGCCAAGCGTCACGTTGTAGATGAACGGTCACGCGTTGGGATTTTGCGTTGGGGTCCGCACTATAACCCTTCTTTGATGGGACTTTATTTTAAAGGGTTTTAAGGTAACTTTAGTCCTTTTACATCCTATACACCATCCTACCCTCACTTAACCTATTTCTAAGCCTTAAATCTTCTATATTCTCTCAAAAAAGGGTCATTCTTTATTCCTAAGCTACGGTTGAAAAATAGTAAGGTTTGGGTTCAAGCTTAGATCTTCTCTTCTTTCTATTTTTGGGAAATATCTCTTCACATAAGGCATATTGTATGCACCCTATTTTAATTACTACATAATTGTATCAAATTACATATTTTCTTATGTGTTCATGAATGCTTAATTAAAATAGGGGTTGAGGGTTTTGTTGTTTTATGCTTGTATAGCTTTCTCTTTGTTTTAATGGGTTTTTCTTCTTGGTTTAAATGGTGGATTGTGAATGGACAATGTGTCTTATGAAAATTGCGGAATTTGGTGCTTGGTTACATATTGATTATGGATTTTGGAATGACTATGACAAGAACCCCAATCCGCTTCATTATTTGATCTTTGAACAAGGATTCTTTAAACTCATCTTTTGGAATTATTGCATTGCATTAAATGGTAAATGGATAGAAAGGTTTTTCCTATGGTTTTGGATTTAAAATGGAATTTAGAGTCTAATGGTTAAATGGCATGGTAGGGTATAGTTGGAATAACTTGCAAGTCTATTAGTATGTCGATATCAAATTTGGAAATGCCTTACTAAAAGACTCCATGATTGGTGTTATGTGTAAAATTATTTAAATTTGGGCTTAAAGGGAACTGTCAAGCTCACCTAGAAGGTGTAATCCCAAGGGGATCAACACTGGAAACCATGTTTGCCAATGTTGGGGGTCTATTTCCATTGTGTTTGTTGTACACATTATATTTTGGATGGCTATCACCTTCAGAACTTTAGCCATTCCTCGATAAATGCAGCTAATATGGACTAGGGCCCTTCCGATAGATAAAGTTGGGCCAATATAGCTCGTAGGTGCTAGAAGGTTGGTACGAGCTATACTGTTCAGGCTTATGCTTTTGAATGATCATGTTTCATGTCCCTTTACTTATCTCGACATCCAATATGTATATATATAATTGATGTATAGGTGGTTTATGACAGGATTTTTGGTAAATGCATTTATTTTATCTCTATCCTTGTGTTGTATGCTAGAACTCATTGTACTCACCATCCCTGCTACATCATTTTATGAGGTAGGCTCTGTGAGCTTTTCTAGTTACCCTATGCAGCATTAGGTGGTTCAATATCCTAGTCAGTTGTGAAGTGGTGAGCCCTCCATCTTTCAGAAGGCCTGGTTTCTCTTAGTATTTATTTATTATTTTAGTGCTTTTGGATTTATGCTATTATAGTCAAGGGCATGTCCCAACATAGTTGGTATTCTTAGGATTAGAGGATTTTGTGGACAACGTATGGATGTTATTGTAGATTTGGGCTTTAACTCTCAAAATTTTCTTTTGACTTACATGTGTCTCTTATTATCTTAGTTGGTTTACATTGTTTATTATTACTAACATGCTCTTTAGGTAAGGCTATGGGTCATCTCAGGCCGTGGTTGGCTCGGGATGCTCTTCATAGCCAGGCCCTAGTTCGGGTCATAACAAGTTTCTTAAAAGATTACTATGGAGTCTTTTACTATTTTCCACAACAACTTCACTCTTTTGTCTTAGAAAGCTCTCAATGCGTTTTTTGTGGTATGTAAAATGATTTATTTGGATGTCTTAAAGACCACATTTTATACTAGACAAAGAAACCTTTAACTCCCGCCTTTATTTGTAATGCCCCGTAGCTTTGATGAGTCTTGACATTCTTAAATGAGCTTCAATGAGCCTTGTTAATATAGGAAAATGGATTTAGTTGAGTTTCAAACCTTTGGTAAATTTTTTGATTGATCAAACTGGGGCCTTAGAAATTGAGTTTTCTGAGTGGTGTGACAGAGCAAGAGACCAAGAAAAGCAAAATTTTGGGGGCCAAAATAGTAAGGACTTATGAAAACCTTCTACCTCAGACCCTAACCTCTATAATGGAGGCGTGTTAGGGAGTGATGGCCAGTCATGGTGCTCTTCAATTTAAGATGCACTTCCAAGGTCCTTTTTCTTATTTCTTTAACAGAAACCATCCCCACCTATTCTTAAATGTCCATTAGTCTTTTAGTTGCCCTAAATCTCAATTAAAACACCCTTCTAATCCCCATAAAAGTCTAAAACTCTCAAGATTTTAAGAAGCATAGTCTTATGTTAATATGCAAGGTTTCTTCACTAAATTTTTCATTAAACATATATAGAACAAACCTTTTCAAGTAAAGATTATGATTAAATAATAGTTTTCTTCTTATTTTGTATGATTTTATATGATTTATAAACTGAGGTTGTGATTGAATTAATGAAATACAAAAGACTTAAACTAAGACAAAAGATTCAACTACAACCACTACGATTAAGGGAAACTAATAATATTTATCCATCTCTCCCCTTGTTGTCTCTAGGATTTCATCTTCATATCCACCGCCTGCATTAATAAAGGCCACCATATGTCTTCTCCCTCCTTCTATTGAACTCCAATATGAACAAATTCATGATAAATCACTTGTTCTCTAACTTAACCCTTCTATATACATGTCATAAGATGAATTCCACCATGTCATGCAAAGAAAACTCAAGAATTAGGTTGAGGAGTTTGAGAATAATTCTCATTGTGTTGTTGTCCATGATATGATAATGAGGTCAGCTGATATTGTTGGTGGTAAGTCTAACAAGGGTCGCTACATATTCGATAAGTTTGTTGATGTATCTTTAACCATTACCCATTATCTTGATAGGTGTATTTTTTACTATGACTTATTGATGTAACGACCTTCATCGGTGTTCTGGGTAAATATCTCCTATATTTTTTTGGGTTAAGTTAACTACTGGATTCGATGTTAGAAATTTTAGTCTAGGCTAGGCTCAGACAAAAAATGAATAAGGTGCGGTCTAGGACAATCTAGAAATAGATTGGGATAAGCTAATTGAGTTTTGATTGATTTATGTTACTAAGATAATAAGGAACGCATTGAACTTTTAAGAATTGAATTTAGTAGAACTCTTGGTATCGATTATGACATAAAGGGGTTAATTCTAAATTTCACAGTTTAAAGGTGTGTTGCAAAAAATGAAAATCTGGGAGCATTATCGACTTTTTCCCTCGTCGATATCATTATAGCTACGTTCTCAAATTCAATGTCACTATAACGATGTATAACTCTATAGTAGCAGGGTAAATCACTGTTTGAGTAGAAATTTCCCAAAATCATCTCATTATCTTAAAAACACATTTTGGGAAAGGCTGTAACACCCTGCATTTTTTAGCTAGAATTTAAACTGTCATTTCTGCATATATTGAGCTGAACCTAATGATTCTATGTCAACATAATTGTGATGATCAATTCTTTAGTGTGGGAACTTCTTTGGAGAGGAATTGAGATCATAAAAATATCCTAATTCAAAGTCGAGATGAGAACTTTTCTACTAATTGGGTTTTAGTGAACATTCCAACTTGGTTCAAATTCCAATGACTATTACTCCTAAAATATAGTGATTTAGGTGGCCTACTATATATCAAATGAAAGATCTTCGAGTCTTCTTTCCAACGTATCCAATTTCCCTTAATCCAATATCGGAATAGAAAGTTATGCTTATTTTACTTTGGAGTGTCTGTCTGTCAGAAGGTGACGACTAAGTTGACGAGTTGTCAACTAGGTGATGACTAAGTTGACGAGTCATCAACCCTAGTTTTCAACCTTAACCAGAAAAGGTAAAATCCAGCTAGAGCTAGGTAATGGGACATCACCTAGGTAACAGCTCATCAACTTAGTCGTCAGCTAAGGATTTCCTGCATTTTTTGTTGTGTTTTTAGGGATATTTTTTTATTTTCATCACCCCAAGATCCTCTCCCACAACTTAAATCCTCTAATAAATGCTATTTTGCCCATTCAAAGTTTTAAAAGTCCATTCTCCTCTCCACTCTCAAGAGAAAGAAGTTAGGGTTTCTTTCAAAACTCATACTTTTAAGGTTTGGATTCAAGATATCTCAAAGATTGTTCATCAAGAAGGTATGTGGAACCATTCTAAAATTTATGGGCATAAGTCTGTTGATTTTAATAATCCTTATTATGTATGTATGTTAGTGACGGCCTTGAAGTTGATTGAAAAATATGAATTTTGGAACCTCAATCTTATGATGGAATTATGTATTTACCATGGGGTTTTCTTCAAGTTTGAGATTTTGATTGTGTATATATTATGGGTATTGAAATTGTTTGAATAGTAAGCATTATGAACCCCTTGTTATGAAAAAATTGTGTCCTTACTATGGGGTTTTTTCATAAAGTTGAGTTATATTTATGTGTATACATTTTATAAGTCTTGAGGAGTGATTTATGTGTATAAATGTACTCATGATGAAATCTACTGTATTAACATATTATGGGTTGTTCAAATAGATGACTTAAAAGTTTGAGTATAAATTCTTTACTATCAATTATGGATTGACATAATCTTATGATTCAAGGAGAGGGTGTTTTCTTGATTTATAAATGTTTTTTGTGTTAAATGGAATAATTGCATGTGATTGATGAAAGAGATGGCCACCCTATTCTAAATCCTTAAAAAGAGAGTGCTTTTCCATAATTTTTTATGTGCTTGAAATAATAACTCTCTTATGGAATGTAAATTGTTTTGATGGTTCGGAGAGCACTTGTTGGGAACAATATTTTTTGGTTGCTAAATGTTACGACCTAAATGCTGAACTATTGACCCTACTTGTTCGGATGGGTGTTCACCCCAAAGTGTTCCCGGACCACATGCATACATCCGTAAGTAACTTAGTGCAACATGGAAAATTTCATTGAGAGGAATCAGCAAAGAAAAGAAAAACGGGTCAACAACATCAACATGTGTATTTGAGAGATTGTCCTCGGGCTGAGGAGTGTCCACATGAGTTCGTTGAGGTGTTTACACAGGCCTGTGGTCCTCTTTTATATTCTGTCGAGAGTTCGGATCGCTCCACCTAAGTAGAACGAAAAGAAGGAATTGGAAAAGAAAAGGGGGAGCTATTGTGAAGCCTAGAAAGGCGGAAGCGGAAAATCACTTATACCGAGTTCCCCAACAGAAGCTTAGCTTAGTAGCAACACTCTTTCTACCGGCCGGCGTGGCGCTGCTGGATGCTTCTGATCAATAGAACATGAAGAGGAGGAGTAGGAGTTGACTTTAGGGGCGGAATCAATTCAAAAATACAAAAATGAACGAGTTATTAGAAGCTGTCATGACTTTTGTGACAAGTTTCCAAGAAACTTTGAGCGGGAGACAGGGGGCGAACCCGCAGGTTCCCGATGCCCTACCTGAAGCCCCATCGCAGGGTCCCAATTTTCCTCTACCCGAAATAGTTGGGCAAGAAAGGGGGGAACCTTTTTTCATAAGAAGAAATGAAAGTATGGAGGCCTCTATGCTCAATCGAATAAGAAAGCTATACAGGTAAAATAGCCTTTTTCTGCTTTCTAAAGCAAAGGGGGAGTATTGGTCAGAAGTAAAGACCACACTCCATAATTGTGGCTCTCAGAAAGAGTATTACAGGTTACTGTGTTTCGAGAACAGAGATCTGCAAATCAGGGAGAGAAAACATGAATGTTTTTTTTCTCTTTCAAGAGATTCTGTCTCGGAATCGTGCCTTGAGGGGGGATGCTGCCAATCCTACCGAGGACTTTATGGATTTCTTTTTCGGGAAGCGAGAGGTACTGGAGTTTTCACATTTGAATTTCTCAACCATTCCACGTTCCCGAAATGGATCCTATCAAATATTTCACATTTTCTATGATTATCTCTATTTCAGGTATTCGGGGAATCCTCCTTTAGTTTCACACTGGGGAGATCTCGACTCTTAGGAGAGGGGGGGTTGCTTTGAACCTATCTTTTCTCTAAGAGAAAGGTGACTACCCTAAGGGCTAATGACTTAAAAAAAGAAAGAGGGGAGGGGCTAGTACGATAGCACCATTGGTTACTACAGCATTTTCGGTTTTTGAATCCTTAGCATCCTTGCTTTTCAGCTAGTTGTTGAACGACGGCATGACCAGTTCTTGAATCTATTTCCTCATCTCGTAATAGGTAGGGTTGGGTAAAGGCAGTGATCCCACCCATGGTTGGAGTAAAGGTTCGAAAAGTGGGAGTTTGATCATCCTTTCCCTAGGCGGGATATCACCAATCGTGCAAGCGCGAAGGTTTGGTATGGGTAACCCTATCCCTCTCGAAGCAGTATGCTACACGTCCTTGGATTATGAACTTTATATTTCCCGAAATTTCGGGGGGAGTAGTCTTAATAATAGGCAAAGTAGGCAAAGGGTCTTCCGTAACAGACCTTACTTAACGGTCGAGTACCGAGAGCTCCTCATCCCCAATTGAGTTGCAAAATCTAAGCTATCAACCATCTCTCCTCTTTGATCTTATTGGCCCCATTGCATTCGACTTCTTATGGCGCTCAATCAGCTAGTTAGGTTAGCTAGCCATTCTTTTCCTAGTCTTAGTTTCTATAAAGCAATATTGGATAGAGTACCTATGAAGATGTCTTATACTTATAAAGCCTCTGTCGCACTTTCTATGGCACGTTAGGAGCACCTCAGAAAAAGTATATTGGTGGGCATGTCTACGAGCAATCTTATTAAGGCAAATGCATGCGTCGGAAGGTCTATTCCTTAACTAATAATAAAAATAATAGACCAGAATGGATGTTTTCAAATTCTTCGTCAGAGGAGAATTGATCACCCCGATGAATGGACAGTTTTTCCAATGGTGCAGCTTTACCTGGCATTCTATTATATAATTAATATAGAATTATATAATATAGGGTCCTCGGTCGATAGGTCTGTCTACTCCCAAGCTCGATTTTGCTAGTTGGTACTAGAATTGCTAATGGGACGGTTAAAGACTGAAATCCGAGATCAGTTCCTCTTTTGGGGAGTTCACTCTCAACCAAGCGCGTTAAAGGAATACCTATGATGTGTTAAGAAGTTCTCTAGTCAGCAATCACACATGGGAGTCTTTCCAAAGATTCTCTCGGAAAGGGGTTCTGGTAAAGCTTTTCTTGTACCTGCGTTAGGAGCACCACGTAGAAGGTTTATTTTGGGACAGCTATCGAAAAAGATTCTTTAGGGAAAAGCAAAGGCATTCGGGTGATAGTCTTATTTATTCCTATTATGTGATTATGTGCGGCTATTACGGAATATCCGAGACTTGGCAATATAAAGACTTCCGCTAAGCAAGCCATGTCATTCATCAGAGAAGTAGACCGAGCCATCCTAAAGAGACTTTCTTTTGTTCTAGGTTTCCACAAAGCGGTATCAGGGTATGAGAACGCCTTTCTCCTTTTAGCTTTAGTCGGTCGAGTAGCTTATTCGAATGTTGTGAACTCATTCCTGCCTTTGCAATACCAGCGCATCTTGTGCCACAGAATCGGTTGTGCTCTGCCTCTTCCCCTCTATCAGAAGATTGCCTTGTGTGGAAGGTTGACTCTGAACTTCAGTCAATGGGAGGAATCCCCTTATCTAAGGTTCTTTGTATGGCACTCTAAACTCTCTTTCTTACGCGAGACAGAAAGTGTAACTACCGAAGCTCTTTCAACTTGTCCTGTCTTTGGATAAGTATTGCGGTTAAGTCAGTTAACAAGATGAGAGTCGGAAAATGGAAATAAGAATTGTCAAGTGATTCGTCGAATGCTTCTACTTATGTAGATGGAGCCAGTACGCTACTATATATACTGATAATTCCCAAGACAATATCGGGATTGGGCACAGTATGAAAGATCTTTGAAATCCTTGATAGTCTGGAAAGGGAACGCAAATCTAGCCACCACTTTCTCTATTTAAAGAAAAAGAAAACTTCCCCAGACTGAGAGATTGCTAATCCTTTTTCTTCGCCTGGTGAAATTAAACAAAACTGAAAACTGGAATAATCAGAGACGCATCTTTATGATATGTAATTACATAAAGCAGAGGTTGCTCTTTCCTGTCCACAAATGGTCAATGGAGGTTCTTTCTCATCTCCGGACGGATGGAACTTTCAACCAAGAGTTTCCATTGTCACTTTTGAGAGAAGGAAAGAAGAATGAGTATTATTCCTTTGATCTTAAGTCGGCAACGGATCGTTGGCCATTGAGTGTCATGTTTGCCCTTATGTCTTGTATGTTTGGGCCAACATTGGCATCTTCAATTGTCAACAGCTCTTTGGGCCTCAACACCTTTCTAGTCGGGAAACCAATTGTGAAAAGGATGAGTGAGGTTGCCTTTCTTTGTGATCAGCCGTTAGGTTACTACTCCTCATGGTCACTCTTTGCTTTGTCCCACCACTATGTAGTGTGGTTGGTAGCAAAACGAGCTTACCCGCAGAGAACCACCCCTTTTAAGGACTATGCCTTGCTAGGTGATGATATCCTAATCACTGATGCACTTGTGGCACAACAGTACAGGATACTACTGGATAAACTCGGTGTGACCATTTCGGAGGCCAAATCGATAATATCTGAAACTGGTTGCGTCGAGTTTGCCAAGAGATTCTGGGTCAAGTCAATGCAAATTAACCTGTCTCCAGTCTCTCTTCGGCTGTTGTTATCTTGTAGGACGACTATTGGTCTCTGTTCTATCCGTAATAAATACCCTGTAAGTGTTTCTACATTACAGCGGTTGGGTGGAGCGGGATTTAGAGTCCGTTCGCTTTCTCAACTCAATCTAAACGTTGGGAAAGATTAAAGGCTGCCTGTTGCAAGCCAAACCGGTCACATCCTCTACCTCTTGAATGGTGGATTGGAAGGTTTGGAAACCTCAATCCCTATTTGAAGGGAAAGATAGTGGATTATCTTTGGAGGGAATTAAAACCCAAAGAGATAGATCTCTTCCCAGAAGAGATGGTGTTTGATAAGGAACGTGATATTCTTGAGCATACAGTGATACTCAATTGGGTAAAACTGTGGCTTAAGTGGTGTCACTGGTACTATACGGTTGCATTGTCTGAGGAGGTATCCATCGATGAGATGATGGATGTTCCTATATGTAGCACGACCTGGAAAAGATTGAACAAAGATTTTGATTTAATCAAGTTTGGTCTGATCTGGAAGTGTTATGATATGGGAGTCGATTGGGATTTATCGACTACACCAAGGTGGTTGCTAGATCCTAATACCGTTATCCAATTCGATAGGTGGATATATGGTGGTATTTCAGGAGGTGATTTCATGATGGCACCGGTAGACTTACCATCGCCAGTGAAAGGGCTCAGGTCATAAGACTGAAAACTGGAATAATCCTTCCTAAGAAAAGAGGTTTCGGTAATAGCATGAGAAAGAAGAAGGTGACTTCCCAAGTCTGTTGACCATCCTCCGAAATAGGGGTGATAAAGTCTGAAATCATTCATGGGTATATGGGTCCGACGAGAAA